>NW_005842967.1:403121-410385 GCF_000455745.1 Alligator sinensis | reverse complement strand
CCCTACATCCCTGTTGCCACTTGAGGCTCTCCACTTGTTACACCAACACAACATAATCTCATTAATAAAGCACCTTATCTTGCAAACATCCCTAGGCACTGTGCTTTTTAAAGGGGATTATACATAAGCACAAGTGAAAGCAATATTAAAAAGACAATCTGAAATTTATTAACTTTTAGCAAAGTAAGTTTGCCACTTCCCAAGGCTGGGGAGGGCTACACACGAGATCTCCCACTAGAAAGAGGAAATTTATGAGCTCAGTCCAAGATAATCTTATAGGTAAGAGTTTCAAACCAGACCAGCACCCACTGAATTCCATGGAATTGGCAATTCAGTTATAGTTACAGTTTTAGTTATATACTATAACTAAAAGTATATAGAGGGTGTTTACCAATAAATAGTCCAGGCATTTCATCAGTGATTTAGGTCACTGGTGTATCAGTGCCTTGGAGGAAGGATGTTTTGGCTGTACAGTGGTGAACTGTTATAGCACATACCCTAGATTATTATTTCCTCCTCGGAACTTTGCATTTAGATGGGAATTGTTTATTGTCAGGTGCTATTATTTTTAGTGAATCATCTTCTCTGACAAATATTACATTGAGCAAAATGGACACACAGACTCTTAAGTACCCCAGGAAGGTTGTATATTCAGGTTCATATAGAGTCTAGATCAGTTTTAGTTTCTCTATTTATTACAATCTATTATCATCAATGAAGCAGCATATATGAAAAAGGCAAGCAAAATTCAGTCAATAAAGCTTTCCTTGAACCATCACTTCCTTATCTATTTAGTGAACCTTCCATGTTATTTGACTAAAATACTGTATAAAGAAACAATCTCTAAAGGCAAATCTGCTGTAAGAATCTCAGGTAAACTGGTTACATATCTCTAGTTTGTGGGCAATTAGAAGCATCTTTTATCTTCAATTACTGTTGAAAGGCTCCTGGAAATCCTGTTCCCTACCTTCAGATGGCTTCACAAAGAACTTGCAGCTATGAAACAGAAGAGAAGGCAGCTAGAGCAATAGCAGAATCTAGCTGTCTGATATTTCTCTAACCTTTCTTAATCTGCATTGTCAATATTAGATCTACATGCTGCCTCCACTGCCATTGCTATGAGGTACTACTGATTCCCTCTAGACTGCAAAGAATACTCTGGAGGGACTCTGTCCTTCTTGTGCTGAACACTCTCAAGTTCAGCATAACAACAATGGTCAGTGCATACTTTCCCCAAGACTCTCAGGTAGGGTTCTCTCTACTGACATCCATGTCTTTGTCAAGTCAACAAAAATAAATAAATAACTACAGCGCACTCATCTTCTGGAAACTGAGACTGATGCAGCACACAATAGCTCTCTTGCAAAGTGGCATATCTTGTCTGGTTCAAGAGACCATTACACAAGTGATCTATGACCTACTCTTGTTCTGTCTGCCTGCAAGCTTTCTGTGCATTCTAAGGTATTAAGTTTTACTCATGATGTCCTAAATAACTGTATAGTAAGTCACCACTGCACATGAGTTATACAGACTAAAAACTGAAGCCTGTGCAGGCCGGGAGCAGTCCGAGGCTTTCGGGGGCGCGCGGCGGGCTGTGGCCAGCAGCCCTGGCACATGGGTCGGGGAATACGGCACGACAGACTAGAATTAGGCACGGACTCGTAGCGATTGATTAATGATTATTTTACTTACACCATAGATGGTCGCGGTGCAGGCAGGAAAACTTGCTTGAGTTGCAGTTACAAACGAAAAGAAAACTCGCACGAACAAGACCCATAGAAAACTCAAGCCTCTTGAACCCGGACAGAGCTCTGGATACCACGATGAGAGTCCAAAAGGTGACTCTCCACGAGCGCGCAGGGAAGGGGTTCGTCGAGGGATAGCGTTTCGGCGACGGGGAGAGGCTAGAGGTTGATCAGGCCCCTATATTCTTCTTAAGGCACACGCTGGGTTCGTTAAGCTCCACAGCGCGCTTAGAGTTCTTCACGAGATGTGAAGTCCTCCTTCTCCTCCTCCAACTTGGGCGGAAACCGCTCAAGCCTCTTATACGGCTAGCAAGCCAATCGCTAGCCACCACGTGGGAATAATTTAGAACTGGCCAATAGTGGGACATAAATTTGCATGCGGGTGGCGGGAACTCCTTTGCACCGGGGTTTTCTCTATGCAACTGAGAATTGCACCGTGCAAAGAAAGCTCCATGTGGCGGGAAATAATTCTGCAGTGCCGAAACGCACACAAAATCATACCCTTTGGGTCATGACAAAGCCATCAAAAAAAAGCATTTTAATATTAGTTGAACTAGTGACATTTTGATTGGAATTTAAATTCAGCTTGTGGCACTGATAGGTGCTCAAGACATTAAAGAGATAGGAGCCGTATAACAGACATTAAAGTGATAGGAGCCATATAAATACATACAATCATATAGCTGTGTTCAAGTAATATATGTGCCAAGATATTACTTAAACAATTGTAATTATTTAACTCCCATAAGGCCCTTTAAACATATAATCAAAATCAAGGTTATCAATGAAGATACACCAATTTAAAACAGCAGATGAAACAGCCCATAGAATACAGAGAGGATCTGCAGTGTGCTCCTCAGACATCTTATTACCTCCTACCACCTTTTAAAAGCCTCACTCCTGATTTTTTTCCCCCACTGATTTGAAGTGCCTCCACAAGCATTTGAAATGTAACAGATGCAGAACAGTTCGCAAGCAGTTCACTACTGTACAGGTACCCAGGAGAGAATGAGAGAAAAAAACTGAGAAGATATAAAGCAATTTAAAGAGAGAGAAAAACCATCTATCACGTTACCTGTCCTGGTCTCGATATATATCATTGTGTTACTGTTGCTGCTGTCGTGAGTACAGAGCCTATCAATCTAAACATTTCACTGGTGTCTTGCCTGCCATTCCACGCTCCACCAGAGCCTGAGGTTTGGATCTATTCTGCTGCTGATCCCTGCCCTCCCATCTGCTTTGGCATCTGTGCTAGGAGCAGAACCAAAAATTCACATCTGTGGTTTCTCGCATACAAGCCTCAAGTACCAACTCTCTGCAGATGTTCTCAGCATGATATAATTAGGGAGCTCATCCAAATGTTTCACATTGGCTATACATGAGTTACGCAGACTGAAAACTGAAGCCATCAAAAAATAAAGTTTTCCCTGCTTGTCCAAATGGATACTGCATGAATCTTTACATATCCATTTGGATAAGCCTCCACAAGTGTGAATGGCTGTCTGGAAACCGGACTAAAGAAAATCTCTCAAGAATGCAGGAATCCATCAGTTTCCCAGTACTTTCAGGTTAGGAATATTAGTACAAAACACATGTAAATAAAATCGGAAAGCACCTGGGGCAAAATTTATAGATAAGACAGTACTGTGCTTAGAACCAGTCTATAGCTTTGGGTAAAGATCATGTTACATGTATTTAGGAACAGGAAGCTCAGACTTCCCTACCCTGCAATCTTTACTGAAGAGCAATCTCTCTGGTGAGATTTCTGCCTCTAGCTGAAACAGACTGTTCCCAAAAATGAAACAAAGTGAAGAACACCTTCTGCAACCCTAACTAACCAGAGGACCATAGCAATCTGCAGGCACTTCAGATGTGTTGAAGTTAGCGAGTTAGGGCTTTAAAAAGAAGATTCTTTTAAAAGATTTAAAAAAAAAAGCAAGTAATTTTTTAGTGAAAATATGGGTTAGCAAGTCTTCAATACAACTCACTGATCTGTCAGTTATCAAGGAAACAACATTGTTTCAATAGATGGTTCTATTTTATTCATTATTCATACTAATAACAGCACAGAATCTGTGAACTTCAGCAGCTGAATGGCAAAAGCAGTGTACCAGGTCCTGTGTTCTACTCCTGACTTAGTCAGTTCCATGATCTAAAAGAAGGTACTTCCTCTCTGTGTGCCTTAGTTTCCTGACCTGTGAAAGCGGGGCAAGAACACTGGATTCCTTAGTAAAGGGTTCTGAGATCTCCTCCGGAAAATCTCTCAACAGGAGAGCTAGGTATTATATATTCATTTTCGGATGGAATTTAAGGAGAGAATTTTGGCTTGTGCAAATCTAAATGGACTTGGGATCTGCCTACTCACTCAGTATCATATTTGTTAATATAAAGTACTCATTTTTTTCTAAAATGACAGATTTTAACATATGACTATAAAGATGGTTTAAACTGTATCTTATTCTAAGTGATTATTTGATCTATTTCCCCATATAAAACACTATACTCTGTGTATTATATTCTTAAATGTTTGTAAGCAACTATTTGGATGGCAACATTTATGTGTACTTTTTAAAGTATTATAACAGTTAGCAACCTATGGCATTGATGAACCAATAGTTTGTACCTTTAGGGTACCTATCTGTGCCTCAGTTCCTCCTTTGCCCTCCCTGTGTAAGAAAATATAGTTTTTAAAGCTATCACCTCCGCTAGTTTTCAGCAGAAACTGTCACTTCAGCTCTACATTAAGTTTATTTTGTTAGCCCTTTGTGTAATCTTTCAGAACAACTTTCAGCCAGCTAAGACCTCAAGTATGCAGGAGGATGACAGAGGATTGTTTAGAGCTAATTTACACCTGCAACCAAACAGTTGGTCTGATTTCTAGTGTTTTCTTTTTTTTTCCTGGGGAGGAATCCTCTGAAAGCCTGAGACACTCTTGGACCTTCTTGGACTCCATGGGATTTGTTTTATTCCTTGATTTACCTTTCCCTGAGCCCTTTTACATCTTAAAATATTCTAAGTTAAAGCAGACCATGCTTCTAACTGAATGTAGCTTGCTTCAATGGTCTATCACACTGACCCTCTGTGAAACAGACAGATGCTTCCTGCTGTATGTGCACACTTCCTCAGAAGACACATGGGCCATCTAATTATTTTCCAGACATCTCCATCTTAGCAGTGGACTGCCTATTATAAACAGCCAGGACATGTAAGCATTTCTTTTTGTTCTTGAGAAACAATAATTCTTATAAATCAGTGAAAGATGCTATACTAAGATTTTATACACTGCTACTGCATCCAACTGGAGGGTTTTGTGGCAACATGGTGGGGCTACTTGTGGCAGGTTTATCAGGCACCTAAGATTCTTATGCATACACCATGCGTTGCCCACTAGAGGCAGATAAATACACTATGCTTAAACAATTTTAGTTGAACCTCTGGGAACAAGCTTGTTTTAAAATTCTGTTCAACCATTTATAATCTGTCTTGATAAAACAAAAAACCCTTATTTTCCAGTTACAGCATACCTCCCTTACCAGGTTCTCCCTCCTATTACTGAAAGACCAGATTACTTCTTTCCTTCATGTAACCTATGTAACACTGTTATCTTCAGAACACACACAAGAAAACTGAAGGGTAAAGGATGCCTTATCTAAATGTTAATATACCTAATACTTTAGAAGAGGAAAAACCAAGATGCATAATGGTGAAAGTAACTTACTCTAGTAAACAATAAATTCTATTATTTAGGCTGGAGGGCCACTTCAGGAGTTTTGCTAAGCTGTCACAGGTCGGGTCAGCACCTGCCTCCCCCACCTCTCTCGTGCTGGGTCGGCACCATCCCCCTGCCCACAACAGCTCACCAAAACTCCCTAAGTGGCTTTGCTCCATGCTCAGCAGGGCAAATGGTATGGGGCCATGGGTGGGCAGGTGGGGAGCAGCTTCCAGAAGTAGGGTGGGTGGGTAGGGCTGGAGCAGGACTGGGATTGGGATCATGGGGCAATGATAGCATGGGGTCAGGGCCAGGGCTGGGGCCGGAGCCTGGGCCCGGGCCCAAGCCAGGGCCCAGGTCACAGCTACAATCCACTGACTACACATTAGGGCTGTGAGAAAACAGCACCTTTTCATTTTGACTTCTGCTGTGCTGTTTCAAAGGGACACTGTTTTGTTTTGCTGTTTCAAAGCACTGTTCCATTTCATTGAAACTGTTTCACTGTTTCGATGCATTTCCACATTTTGCCCATAGGCTATAATGGGGAATCACAAAAATGCCTATAACTTTGTCATTTCTTGATGAAAATTACAGGGATGGTAGCCCCTTCTGAGGGCATAAAGCCTGAAAAGTGTTAAGGAGATAGATGCAGAGTGGTTTGTGAAACTGCACTGCAAATTGTTCAAAGCAAAACTAATATCACTTGCCAGCAGCAGCAGCCTGCTGTCACCCCGCACACAGATCCAGGAGCCTGCTCCCCCCAGGAGGAGTCTGGCACAGCCCCACAGCTATCCCAGGGGATGCAGGCCCTGGATCTGCATGCGGGTTGACAGCAGGCTGCTGCTGCCAGCCGGGGCCAGCACCAGCACTGGGTTCTTCCCAGCACTCAGCACAGGCTGTGCTGGAAAGACTCGGGTGCTGGCGCTGGCCCCAACTAACAGTGCCAGCCTGCTGTCATTCACATTCCACAGCTGATGAGTGCGGAGCTTTCAAAAAAAGCTCTGCTCTCATTGGCTCTGGCAGTGGCAACTGTGGCCTCTGAGGGCTCATGGCAGAGCCCCCCCCCCAATAGAGTCTTCTAGGATGCATTCTTCAGGAGAGAGAGAGAGAGAGAATCTCCCTGGAGGGTGGACCTAGGAAGGTATAACCACCCGAGGAAGGTTATAGCTGTTAGAGGTGCATGCGTCAGATAGCCAGTAAGAGTGGTCTCCTGCTTGCGCCTTTTCCTAGCGAGAAGAATATTTTGTTGCTTCATTTTTGTGGTAAGGAGAGTCTTCCACTTGCTTATTTTGCCTCTGGTTAAAGAGTTGTTTCATCGTGCCGATTACTAAGTATTGCTGCCATTGTCCGAACTTTGCTGCCTGTGTATGGACTTATTTTTAGGGGTGCACCAATAGAGATTTTGGGGGCCCATACAGATAGCCAACTTTTAAGGAAACATATCAGCTGATACCGATCCAATTTCCAATACCAGCCTGGCAGCTTGGAGAGATGTGTGCAGCTGGTAAGTCTGGTGTGGTGAAGGGGGAAAGGGAGGAAAAGGGCATGGCTCAAGGCCCCCACAGTGAGGGAGGAGTAGGGCAGGGGCTGGGGCAGGGGCTGCCCAGCTGGGGTGAAGAGGGCACAGGACAGAGATACAGCTTGTCCAGGAGGAATTGGGGGGGGGGCAGGGGGTGAGGGAAGCTCTCACAGCTGTGCACTGCTTTTCCAAGAGCTGGTGGTCCAGTGCTTGCCCGCTGGTCCGGCAGCTGCCACCACTGCTCATCCAGGAGGACATGGTGGGGCATTCCCCACCCCCCCCCCGCACACA
>NW_005842967.1:384770-403065 GCF_000455745.1 Alligator sinensis | reverse complement strand
AGTGGGTGAGCACCAGACCAGTGGCTTGTGGACCAGCAGCAGCAGTGGGAGCCATCCCCCTCCCCACACCCCCCATATGAGCCGCAGCTCTGCCATGCCTGCCCCGTGGCTGGGCAGCACTTGTCACAGCCCCAGCCCCACTCCTCCCTCACTGTGGTAGCTTTGATCTGCCCCCCCCATGCCCTGTCCCTCTCCCCTCCCCTTCCACACCAGACTTACAAGCTGTTGGGCTGTGCTCCTCACTGTCTATGTGCTGCGCTGTAGCTGCATACACCCACAGGCATTTTGGCCACATCAGGCCAATTTCTGATACAATCAATTTTTTTAATATTGGTGTCGATCCAATATTGGACTGATGTATCAGTGCACCTCTAGTTACTGTAGTTCTGTTTTGTTAACCTGTATCTTCCTCTTGCTTCTTTAAATAATGCATCAACCTGCAGTTCCTTGTTATCCCAGTTTGTCTGCTATCTTGTTAGAGTCCCCTGTATTAATAAAATCTGTAGTGTTTGCATCTTGAGTAACCACATGATCTATGCTAAGAAACCAAGGTGGGCACCCTACCCAGCATTGTTAAACCTCAGTGCTGGTCACCTTGAGCTAACTTTTGTCCACCCCTTTCCTGGTAAGAGCTAAAATCGCAACAGATTGGTGAAAGTAGGATTGGGCTGCTCCTGCTAAAAATCCTGCTAGTTAACAATATCACTGCCCTCCCCCCGCCAAATCATTGCCTCTTACTACATACAATAATAGAGAAGTAGGAGAAAAAGGGACCCTCATATGCCATCTAGTCCAGCCCTCTGCCTGAGGCAGGATCATCCCTATCTAAACCATCCTATACAAATCCATAATCTAATGTCTTAGTAAAACTGCCATCAACCTTGATACAACACAAGCCATAACACTCTAACCTGCCACAGGTAAAACAGGGGGACCATGGAAGCCAACATCCTGATTCTGTAAAAGGTTGTTAATATATTCTCAAGAGAAGGTCTCAGGCAGAGAGCAATTCCTCCCACTACAGGGGAAGACAAAAAAATCTCAGTGCCTACCAATCTGACCATGGGGTAAAATTGCTTCCTAACCCCAAATAAAGTCCAACCATAGTTTCATAGTAACTAGGGTCAGGAGGGACCTGAACAGATCATCTAGCCTGACCCCCTGCCACAGGCAGGAATGAATGCTGGGTTCACAAGACCCCAGACAGGTGATCATCCAACCTCCTCTCGAATTTGCCCAAGGTCCAACTCCTTTTCCCTTTAGATATAGCCTTGGGAGGATTCCAAGGTTACCAGAACAATTGATAGATAGCAAATGCTATTCTTAATAGAAATAGCACACATGCTAAACATCACACATTTGGTGGTAATATTATTGTTAGTCTCCTGAGACATATAATTAATTTTAACTTGATGGTGTTTTGAATCTCTTAGTGGTTACCAGCTCTGTTGTAGCTTTCTGGACAAAGCAAAGGACTTACAAAAGTAGTTTCTTCATTTCAGTTAGCAGCCTGAGTATGTACCTGCTAAAAACCTGAGCCAAGATAATAATGACACAAAAAAAGCCTTTATCAAGTCTGGCTTATTTCATCCAAACATGTTTGCATATTTTTATCATTCATTCTTCCATGAACAGCTATCTAAAACGGACCGTGGGTCCAGGATCACACATCTGTCTAAATCCTACACAGAGAAGTCCCTATTCTTCACACCCAACCCCTGAAAGTAAGGTACCAGGTCAAAAGCACACTACCCCATGCCTCCCCAACAAAGTTTCATGTTTGTTGAGTTCAGCCCGTGTGTCATTCCCCCTGGCCCCAACCCCTTCCTCCCACTCCCTCCTTCTCTGTGTCCCAAGCACTCCTTTCAGATTCTTTTGCTCCTTTCTCAAACCTCTTCCTCTGCTGCCTCCAAAGTTTTGTGGTTTGTGTTAATTGGGTAAAGAAACTAAGTTCCATCATAGGCAACATTCAATAAGTTTTCTTTATTAAGCACATGAAAAGTTTAGTAGCTGCAACATTTTATTAAATTAAGTCATATCACTTCCATGTGCCACATTCCCCTGCATCAGGGCGGGGCAGGGAGAGAAGGGAAGGGGAATGGTGCCAGGGAAGCCTGGACTATGGGCAGTGCTCCCCGGATGCAGGGCCAAAGGAGCCTGGAGCAGGAAATCCATGGCCTTGTGCCAGAGCAGGGGCATGAAAAGCCATCCCTCTCTTCTCATCCAGGGAGGGCTCCCAGTCCACAAGTGAAAAAGTAGTAAGCCAGGGCTTCACAGATCTAGACAGCCTGCGATTGTGCAGGACCAGAGCCCCCCAAAATTGGCAGGAGGCTCACCTTCTCCCCCATTCTTATGCCACATGTGCTTGCACTGCCAGGCCCAGTTTATGTGCCCTGCCCTCTTGGCCCAGACTTCAGAGAAGACCTCTCCCCTAGTCTCACAGATGTTGTAGAGGACACACAGAAAGAATGAATCATCCACTTCAAGGCACACACTGAGAGCAGCCCACCAGCATACCTTGAGGTGGCCAAAGGCATACTCCACCATCATGCAGCACCTACTCAGGAAGTAGTTTAAGTGCTCCTTCCAGCAGTCCAGCTGCCCCGCACATGGCTTCATCAGCCAGGGCAGGAGGGGGTCGATCAGGTCCTCAATGAATGTGAGGGGAGGATAATGACATCACTGATGATGAAATCAGGGAAACCAGGAGCAGGAAGTTGTGGAAGATGTGAGCATCATGGGCACTGTGTACCCAGCTGGCAAAGATGTGGGTTAAGTGGCTCAGGAGTTTGATGATGCCCTGCAGGATGATGGAGATTTAGCACTTGTCATTGATGAATACCTGGGTGACCTGGGATGGACATGTGTGCGCCATCCATGGCCCCCACACAGTTGGGGAAGACCATGCAGAGGAAGCTGCTGGCCACTTCCTGCAGATTGATGGGGCAGATGAAGCAGTTGGCCAGAATGTCCTGGATGGCCAGTTACACCTCCCAGACAGCTTCCCTGGTCATGGACTACACTGAACTGGTTGATGACATAGCGGTAACTGCTGCAGGTGGCCAGCTTTATATTGGTGATGACCACCTGCTTCTCTGGAGTGAGAAGTGGCCACATGCCTATATACCAGGCATTTATGAAGTTGGCCCAATGCATGAGGAAGGTCTGGAGCCACTGTTTGTCAGCTTAGGGCTATGCACAGGGGAGGGTCCATGGTGGCTTGTGCCCAGCAGCCAATCAGGAGTGGCTTCAGCAGCCTGGGGAGCCTGTGGGACACACTAGAAGCTATGCCTCCACCAGTGTGGCAGCCTCTGAGCCCCACCACCACCAAATGGTGAACATCAGTTCAGTTCTCTCCCACTTTAACTTATAGCACTTTAAGTAAAGTGTAATAATTACAGACCAGAGCAGCCATGGGTTTTTTGAACATCTGTACTTTGCCTAAATGTAATACCTGAATACACCCTAGGACATCAGATGGTGCTGCTCTGGTCTGTTTTCCAATCAAGCTCCAGCTGTCCAGATTCTTTCTGAGAGGGATCTTTAATCAAGCAGATGAACTGCTATGTGTTTTCACAGAAATGCTTCCCTTTCCTCCTACTGCTTAAATTCTGGTTCCTAAGGAAACAAAAACAGTCATATAGCAATTCCTCCTTCTGGATGGTAGAAATCATCAAATGTAACATTACCATGAACTAGGATAGTGGTCCTTGATCCTCACGAGGCAACAAGAACCCCCAACATTAATAGTGGCCATGGGGAATTAAAAAATTAAAACTGAAGTTGAAAGCATGAAAGGTGACATTGCCCATATCATGTTATAGTCTCAGTTTTGCTGCCCAGGTTCCAGTGAAGGGGGGCAATGTTTAGCACTCAAGGAAGCCACTCAAAGAGATTTTGCTGTTTGTGTTACAACTTCTCTTGCCTGCTCCTTGTTCATTTGTGTCCCAGGAACAAAGACTTATTATCTATAGAATATGCAATCTATTCTTGGGCTACTCAATATAGATTTCCTAATGGAAAAGACCACGTCACTTGAGTTGAAAAGCTTTTCACAAAATAAAACAGCCTTGGTTTGTGACCCAAAACCATTTCTGAAAAGTCATATCCAAGCATGCACTGTAAAAATGACATGCAGCTGGCAAATCACCCCAAATACAGAAGTAGTCACTGGCAACAACAATTATGGAGTACATAACTTTCAAAGCAGCAGTGTAACTAAGAGTGGGCAACTGGGGCATGAATCCCAGGCAGTGAGTTACAGTGGGTGCAAAAACAGAGGCCACCACTGGTCTGGCCACTGCTCCTGTGCCTACC
Source organism: Alligator sinensis (assembly GCF_000455745.1). NCBI lineage: Eukaryota > Metazoa > Chordata > Crocodylia > Alligatoridae > Alligator > Alligator sinensis. The sequence continues at coordinate 398,748 of NW_005842967.1, read as the reverse complement.
ACCCAGGGTGCAGAACCTGTGTGTGTCACACCTGTTTCAAAGCTTCTGTTGTACAACTGTCACACTGTTGAGTACAAACACTATTTTCTCCTATTGTATTTCTTCCTTTATTCTACTTCCTGCTGCTTACCAAAGTAAATATTGGTACTTCAAAGGCTATCAGGAAAACCTTGCAGGGGCTAACAAGAAGAACTGGAAGAAAGCTATTAAATAAATGCCAAACCCAACACCTGTGTGCAGAAGCAGCCTCTTTGAAGTAAAAGAATACATTTGCATCTAATACACGTAACACCATGCAAAACAAACAAACAAACAAACAAAAACAAAAAAAAATTAGCAAAAACTATCTACCTTACATAAATTTAACATTAACATGCATAAGAGTTAGCCAAAAGAAGGAGCTTCTTATAGCATGCTTTATCATTCCGGTCATAAGAGGGCATATGAAATCTGACTTCAGAATAGGCGACTGAAGTTTTGTCCCACTGATATTTAGAGCTTTGCCCAGTGGTCAACACAACCTTCTGACAGACAGGTTCGTTGTGTGCATTCTGTACAATTTTAAAATATGGATCATAGCATTACTATACACCATGCAAAATGTAGAAGGAAAATTCAATACACATATTCATGGATAAGTATGCACATTGCTTTTTGAGGGTGATTTGAGCTGTCTTTGGTAGATAATAGCTGAAATAGATGAGCATACCAATAAACAATCCTCACAAGAGTGAGCAGGGAAACTCACTGGAATTGTGCCAGGAGGCTGTTTTCAACTGCACTATGAATGTAGATGACAAAAGATACACTAATCCACAGGGTTTGGTCACACGGTTAATTAGAAACAGATTAAAACGTACTGTGAGTCTGATCTGAAGTAAAAAGCTGATGTTGGCACTTCTGACAAGTTTTGTAAAGTAGGTCGCATTTCAATGCAAACTAAGATCCTGACCAAACCTCAACTGATGTTATTCCTTTCATTGACCTAACTGAGTTTTGGATCAGATCTTTGAGACAAATCATCAGCTCAGAAAAATCAGCATAGCTCCACTGGTGTCATACAACTATTTGACAGCTCTTACTTCTCTGGAGCTCCACAATTTACATCAACAGTGGTGGCCTCTGTTTTTGCACTCACTGTAACTTGGTATGTATTCATTTAATTTTAAATTTGGACAATTAAAAATGCAATAATTTCTTTGCAGCTTCCATTTTGTTGATCACATTTCAAGCCAAGCTCTCGGTTCCATTCTGCTACAGTTAGATCTTTGGTTGGTAAGGTAAATACAAAGTATAACCGCATGTCGAGGCAAAAGTAATTGTGTTCCTCTATTCAAAATTGCATATTGTATTCATATTCTTATACTTTAGCCTGGGAAGGATTTGAGCAAAAACCTTATACCTAGGTCTAACTCCCATTCATTTCAATGGGAATTTCATCTGAGAAAGGAACTCTATAAAATAAAAGGCTCTAAAAAAAATGTATCCAACAGATTTATACATTGCAAGCATGTTTAGCTATGCAATGACTTCGCTGCAATATTTTGAAAATTTAGTCCTTAAAAATATATAACAAGCAAAGTGACAGATATTTCAATTTGATTTTATATATTCTATCAGAAAAATATATAAATAATTGATTATAGCTGAACAATACAAAACATCTACCACACCTCACCAGAAGGCTAGATATGATGCATTGTGGATGGGTAATACAATCAAGTAACCCAGCCTGTAGAAGAAAATAGAAGTAATAAGGCAGCCATGCCACAACTCTTATGAGATCCCACAGCAGAATTTACAAGTCAAAATAAAGAAAAACGGTTTTGCAAAAATCTTGTTGGTCTAATAAAAGATCTCTACTACGAGTCCTGATTGCCTTTTCCTCTAGACCAATACAGCTAAACCTGGATACCCGACGCATGGAAGATATCGAATTTAGCCAATTTTTAAAAATGAAATCTTCATATTTATATGAAATATCTTCATATTTTCCCAAACAGGAAGCAACTGTGACCACCTGAAACCCGAGATCCTGCTCCTGCCCTTGTTTCAAGGCAACTTGCATCATCACAGATCCTCACAGGAGGTGAGAGGCTTCATACCATCTATGAACTGAAACTGCTATTACTATATTTCTTCACTGATACTGTGCATCCAAATTTTCAGCAGCTGATTTTTGGGGGTAAGGTATGCGAAAAAATATGGCAGTATTAAATACATAGTACTAATTGTACAGGGCAGTATTAGATACATAGTACTAATTTAATGGATGAGAAGAATACAGGTCTGATATATTAGGCAATTCACTTTGGCCTACAGCACACAACATTGAACTAACAGGATAATCTAGAACAGGGATGGGCAAAATGCAGCTTGTAGGCCAGATGTGGCCCGCAGGGCCCCTAAAAAAATTTAAAAATTAATATTTATCTGCCCTGGGCTGCCTGTCACGCGGCCCTCGATGACTTGCCAGAACTCTGTAAGCGGCCCTCCACCCAAAATAATTGCAGACCCCTAGTCTACAAGGTATTCTCATCAGGAACCCAAGAATTTGGGAAGGAGAGAGGGGGACATATGAAAAGATTAGAAATGAAGAAAGACAAGAAGAAAAAAGAATGTAAAAGATGTAGAGTAAGAAAATCGAGTTAAATGTGCTGATGTGTTGCACTGGATTATCTGACTAAAAAGTGACCTGTGAATAGTGCGCACACTGATCTGTTCACTTGTTCAAAATGTAGTGTATGACCTTCCCTTGAGTCGAAAAGTTCAAGGGGCTCTCAGCTCTTAAGATGACTGTTAAGTAGCTTGACTTATAACTAAAAGTTGGAGAAAAAGGTTACAGTTTTTCTTCAAAATAATGCTGTCATTTAAAAATTTTATCCAAATTTCAAAAAAATTAACTTCTATCAGCTCTAAAATAACTTGCTGATGTTTAACAATTAAAACTATGTTTAGTTCTTGTCACTGGAACTTAAATGCTATCCTGTTGGCAAGGGTGTCAAAGATACAGCCCATAGGCTGGATCTGGCCAGTGGAGCCTTTTATTTGACCTTAAGTGCTGATGCTGTCTTAGAGTTGACCCACACACAGCATACAGCTCAGATGTGTTGTTCCAACCATTCTGGAACCACATGTCTGCCCCATGTCAGACCCAGCACATGTCCCAGAGCAGTCAGATTGATGCTGGAATGGATGGTGAGATCCTAAAGTGAATGGCACCACGATGCACGTAGCACCCACTCCAGCATTTTTGGGACACATGGTGGATCCAGCATAGAATGATTCATAGATTGTAGAGTCAGAAGGGACCATGAAGGATCACCGTGTCCAACCCCCTGCCCCGGGCAGGAAAGAGGACCAAGGCCAGACAACCCCAACCAGGTGCCTTTCTAGCCTCCTCTTGAAAGCCTCTAAGTTAAGTGATAGTATCACCTCTCTAGGCAGCTTGTTCCAGATTACTGTGAAAAATTTCTTCCTAATGTCTAACCTGAATCTACTCTCCACTAGTTTGTACCCATTATTCCTAGTTACTCCTAGGGGTGCCCTGGTAAATAGCGCATCTCCAATTCCCTGTTGTTCTGCCTTGATAAACTTATAGGTGGCTACCAGGTCTCCTGTCAGACATCTCTTGTGAAGGCTGAAGAGATCCATATCCCTCAACTTCCCCTCACAGGGTCTTGCACGGAGGCCACTAACCATACGAGTGGCCCTCCTCTGGACCCTCTCCAGATTCTCCGCATCCCTCTTGAAGTGCAGTGCCCCAAACTAGACACAGTACTCCAATTGTGGCCTAACCAATGCCACAGAGGCGGAGCATCACCTCCCTCGATCTGTTGGTCATGCATCTGCTAATGCACAATAAGGTACAATTGGCTTTGTTGATGGCTTCATTACACTGCCACTCATGTTCATCTTGGAGTCAACTATGACTCCAAGATCCCTTTCAGCCGCTGAGCTGCTGAGGAGGTCATCCCCCAACCTATAGGTGTGCTGGGAATTCCTCCTCCCTAGGTGGAGTACCTTGCATTTCTCTTCGTTGACTTGCATCCCGTTTCATTCTTGCCCATTGATCCAACCTGTCTAGATCTGCCTGTATCCGCTCCCTACCCTCTAGTGTGTTAACTTTGCCTCATTACTTGGTGTCATCTGTGAATATGGACAGGGTGCTCTCCACACCCTTGTCCAAATTGCTGATGAAGATATTAAATAACACCAGTCCAAGAACAGAACCCTGCAGGACACCACTGCCCACCTCCTTCCAGGCCGAAGATGACCCATCCACCACCACTCTCTGGGTGTGGTTCCTAAGCCAGTTGGCCACCCACCTGACTGTGTAATTGTCCACTCCACAGCCTGCTGGCTTCTTTATGAGAATAGTATGCAAAACTGTATCAAAGGCCTTCTTAAAGTCCAGACAGATGACATCTGCCTCAGCTCCTGTGTTAAGGCAGTGTGACCTGGTCATAAAAGGATATAAGGTTTGTCAGGCAGGATCTACCTGTAACGAACCCACGCTGGTTTCCTTTCAGCATTATTTCCCCTGCTGGGCCTTCACAAATGCACTCCTTAATGACTTTTTTATAGTGTTTTCCCAAGGATAGAGGTAAGACTGACTGGCCTAAAGTTACCTGGCTCATCCCTTCTCCCCTTCTTAAAAATGAACACCACGTTGGCCCTTTTCCAGTCCTCAGGAACCTCAGAACACCAGGAGTTCTCAAACAGTCATGCCAGCAGCTCAGCTATGACACTGGCCAATTCCTTCAGCACCCATGAATGAAGGTCATCCAGGCCTGCTGACTTGTACCCATCCAGCTCCTCCAAGGGATCCTTAACTAAGTCAGCACTAACCATTGGTGGTCTAGTGCCTCCCGGACATCTATGTTCAAGCTGGGGGAATTGTCTTGGCCAATACTTAGGAATACTGAAGAGAAGGACTCGTTGAAGAGCTCCACCTTTTTCAATGCGTCAGCCACCAACTGTCCTGACTTGTCCTGCAGGGGCCCTATGTTACTCTGCACCTTCCTTTTGCTCACTATGTATCTGTAGAAGGACTTTTTATTGTCCTTGATTGTTGTAGCCAGCCTAAGCTCCAGTACTGTCTTGTCCTGCCTAATTGAGTCCCTGCAATAGCGCGCCAGGGAGGTATATTCCTCCTCAGTGGCTGCCCCCCCGCTTCCACTGCCTATAAACCTCTTCCTTGGCCCCCAGTCTTTTCTGGAGTTCCCTGTTCAGCCAAGGGGGATTTTTTGTCCCCTTGCCCCCTTTCCTTCATAATGGAATAGTCTCCTTTTGTGCCCCAAGGATCACTCCCTTGAGAAACCACCAACCCTCCTGGACCCCCATTTGCTCTTGAGTTCAGCCACCTCACTAACTAGCCTTCTAAGTTTACTGCAATTGGCCCTTCTGAGTCTAACCCTTTAGTCTCACTGGTTATTTTTCCCACCCTTCACTGGATTGTGAATTCGACCAAATGATAGTCACTATCTCCCAGGTTACTGTGTACTTGCAGGTTACCCACAAGATCGTTCCCTGTTGCTAAGACCAGGTCTAGCAAGGCATTACCCCTGGTGGGACTGGACACCTCCTTGGTTAGGTAGGTCCTGCATGCAGTTTAAGAACCTATGCGAGTGGTTTGTTTTGGCCATCTGCTCCTCCCAGCAGATGTCTGTGTAATTTAGGTCCCCCATGACCACCACCTCTCTCACCTGAATGGCCTCTGAGAGCTGCCTAGAGAGTACCAGGTCTAGCTCATCATCCTGATGAGGAGGTCAGTAGTAGACCCCCCCACTACCAAGTTCTTTTCCCCTGGATCCCCCGTATCTTGACCCACAATACCTAAGTATTCCCCTCCTCTACCCCTGCCCTAACAGAGAGCTACACCCCTGCTTTTTTCCCCCCCCCCCACTTTGCCTCGCCTATACAACCTGTACCCTTCAATGCCTACCGCCCAGTGATGAATAGAATCCCACCATGCTTCCATTAAGCTGACTAGGTCATACTGAGTGCTAGCAAGTAAAAGTGTAAGCTCCTCCTGCTTATTCCCCAGACTCCTGGCATGTGTAAAGACGTTAGCCCCCCGTTGGGTGCTCTTGGTGCCCCTTAGTGCTTACCTGAGTTGCTCTGCTGCCTTGTTTGTGGCTCGCCAACCCTGGGTTCTCCTCAACCACCGGTTCCCCTTCCCCCATTGAACCTAGTTTAAAGCTCTTTGGAGGAGATCAGCCAACCTGTGGGAGAACAGACGCTTACCTCTAGGAGAGAGATGAAGATCGTCCCATCCCAGGAAGCCTCCTCCCTGGACGTGCTGATCATGGCTGTAAAATCCAAAACCCTCACGAAGACACCATCTCTGGAGCTGCTGGTTGACTACCCTGATGCAGACATCCTGGCGCCGCTGGCTGCTGCCAACTGGAAGGATGGAAGAGAATGCCACCTGTGCCCCCGACTTCCTAAGTTCAGCCCCCAGCTCATGGAAGTCTTTCATGATGCAGTCTGGACTACTCCCAGCCACATCATTTGTGCCCGCGTGAACAAGGACCTTGCCATAGGGAATGGACTTGTGCTGAAGTAGGCATCATGTGTGGTTCAGTGCTGGACTGGATGAAGCAGGGGTCACATGCACCACAGTCCTGGAGCAGGCACCACATATGGTATGGTCCTGGATAGGCTGTTCTGGGACATGCCCAGCACACAGTGCCCAATTCAGAACATGTGCTGGCTCCAGCATATGAAGGTGGTTTGTGGGCCTGATTTGGTCCCTGACCCCATGCCAGATGAGTTTTCCACCACCTCTGTATGAGATGTGTGCGTTTTTGAGGGCAGATAAACAACCATATAAGGATGAAACAAAATCTAGCTTTGAATAAAATGTATGCTGCAAGCAGGTGAGAGGCAATCCACAGGCAGAAAATTATTTCCATAAACTATGCATTCAGTAGTTATAAATAGCAGGCAAATATGAAAGGAATTATTCTTCTGTGGACAATTCAGTAATAGAGAAAAGGGGTTAAGTTGTCCAAATGAATTTCTTACAAGGAACAATTCAACTTGCGGTAATCATAACATTTCCCTGTAATTGCAATCAAATCCTGGGACAATGGAACACTGCTACAACCCAGAGACTGAAGTGGGGAACCAGCAGTCTAAAGCAGCTGAAGAAAAATGAAGCATCTTTCCAGGTACAGAACAACATTAATTCATCAATTGTTCAATAAAGGGAAAAAAAAAAACCAAACCATTGTGGCTCCCGCCATCTTGAAACAGCTGTCCCTTGAAACATTATATAAAGTTGTTTTTTCGTCAGCTTTAAACCTTCACAAATGAAAAGAAATGCCCCCATTGCTGACACCACCACTGACACCTGCAGGCAGCCACCATGCCCCCCAGCCTCTGGTGGCACATGGTGTTCATGATAGTGATCTTGATAGTTCACTGATGTGCCATTTCCATTTCCTTTTTCTAAGCAGCACTTTCCCAAGCATCTAACCAGCACTGCTCTCAGATTTTGCCCTTAATTTTCACTCCATCAGTATTCCCATTTTTTTCAACAAGCGCTTTTCCAGTTTAAGGACTAGAAGCCGAATAAGGACTTCAGTGTTTGGCCCGAAACTTTTACTGTAGACATTTTTATTTTATATATTTTTCAGCGACTCTGTCATGGGACTGCAAGGAAGCATTCCCCTAGCTATTAGAGACCTCATAAGAAGAGTGGTTGTTGCATTATAACAGTCCCATAAAGTCCTCCTGAGGCAAGGAAGTCAGAACAGTAAGAACAGATAAAGACAGGTGAGGTTTAATTGACTTTCTTTGCTATCTATAGGTGTACCTCTACTGCAAACTGGATTAACTAAATCACCAACCACTCCAACACACCTGAATTAGCTTTTTTCTCATTTCCATTCCAGGCAAGGTAAGTGGATGAATATGCAAAATAATTGAGGCATTTTTTGGCAGAGAGGATCCAGACACAGTATTCACATCACTGAGTTCAGATAAATGAATGGTACTAGGAACAGGCCACTATGGAGAACAGAGGAAGGGAGACACTGGGTGAGACAGGGAAAATAGTGGGAATTCATCAATGGATCTATGGAACAAACTTTAAAATAAAACCATTGATCATATGGTAGGCACAAAACCTCTGCCATAACTTGCAAACAGACAATAAAAACAGATTTCTGTGTGCATTTGACCATTCTGTATAAGTAAATACACATTTGCCTAACACAATTATCCTTTTGGCAAACAAATTGAGCTGGAGGCCCCAGATATTAGAGAAAGGATCTGTACAACTGAGCTGCAGAGCAAATTTCTTAGACTAAGAACTGTGACAAGCCCAGGTCTTCTAAGGACTGGGCCTGGACCAAAATATATATGTCACTGGGCAGTTGGTTAAAACACTGCCCAGTGGTTCTCACTGAAATTTTGCAGAGAACATTTATCTAAATGCAGTAGCTTTTCATTCTGTTTACAAACAAGTACTGCCATTCCCCCTAGCAAGGTCTGTGGATCAAAGATATCTTTATTTACTCATCTGAGAAGCGCTCAGTAAGTTTAGCCAGGGGTCTGGTTTCTTACCACTCAGCTGGAGAATTTAGCAGCTTTATTTTTAGACAACAGACCCTGGAGAGGTCAGATTTTTCACTCTGACCCCCTGAAGAGACTACTGAATGCAATGAAAGGGCAGTGAGATGAAGAGAAAACTAGAACACACCATTTCTCATTTACAGATAGTCCCTTCACAATTGCCAATTCACTGAAAACACCTTAAAAACAAAAACAACTAGTTTTCCAAAGTAAATTATTACTTTTCTGTGCCTTGTACAACCACCTAATGCCTCTGATCACCAGGAAACTATGAAGCTAGATGTTTCTAGGCCTACACAGGATTACATGGTATCTGCCCCCTAAAGCATGTGACCTTATTTAACAATCTTGGAAGCAATGAATTAACAATGGCCAAAACTTGCAATTCTATTGTGACAGGTCTTGATACCGGATGTTTTCTCTTAAGGGTCCAGCTCCCAAAAATTGAGCAGCTCACCCTCTTTCCATCCCACCTTGCCCTCTAAAGAAAAAGTTTGTAGTCCTCACAATTGTGAGAAAGATGAAAAATGTAGCCTGAGTGAATCAGAAACCATAATACAAAAAAAAAAAGTAGCCGGTTTGTTTGTTTTTTTTAATGCGTGTGTTAGGAACTGACTCCCAATGATTTCTGTTTTGCAATACTATTCATTCCATCATTTCTGGCATATTTGAGCCATTTAAAATAGCTAGGTATGAAGAAAGCCACTGATCCAAAACCAATTTTAAGTTCACTTCTCAATGTAGATCCAGGTTCAGTAGCATTGTCTCCTTTGTTCCCAAGGTCAAGTTTAAGCATGTGGGCTGATTTTTTTATTTTTTATGGGAGGTTAAGAAAGTCTTTTGTTTGTCTGTTTGTGTCTTTTACACACACACACACACACACACACACACACACACACACAATGTTCCAACAACTTGTAAAATGCTTGGAAATGAGATATGTTCTTTCTGAATTTCTCCATGTTCACCTTTACAAAATAGACTGAGAAAGTGGGTGCATCTACACATGAGCCCAACTGTACAGTTGGTACTGTGCAGTCATTTAGTACTTGCTATAGCGTGTGTTAGGAATTTGCTATAGCAAATACTAAATGAATGCACAATAACCACCATTACTGTGCATGGGTTGTATCCAACCCTACTGTGTAGTAGCAACAAGCTACCGTGCAGCAGTGTCAGCATCATGGTTCATGCCTGCCAATACGATATCACCATAGCAACAAGCTATGTCACCGTAGCTTATTGCAGCCAAGTTTTTGTCTAGCACAGCCTTAAAAACCTCCCAGGATGGAGACTCTACAACCTCTCTGGGTAACCTGTTTTAATGCTTTATTACCCTCCTAGTAAGAAAGTTTTCCTAATACCCAAACTCCTTTTACTGCAACTTGAGAACATTGCTCCTTGCTCTGTCATTTACCACCACTGAGAACAGTCTATCTCCATCCTCTTTCAAACCTCCCCTCAGGTAGTTAAAGGCTGCTATTAAATTCTCTCTCAATCTTCTCTTCTCTAGACTAAATAAGTCCAGTTCCCTCAACCTCTCTCATAAGGTATATGCCTTGGCCCCCTATTACTGCTTCCTTCCACTGGACTCTCCCCAACTTGTTCACATCCTTTCTGTATTGGGGGGCAGGGGCAAAACTAAACACAGTACTCCAGATGTGGTCTCAGCAATGCCAAACAGAGAAATAATCACTTCCCTTGATCTGCTGGCAATGCATATAGCTCACAGGCCAGATACAGCCTGCAGACTTTTGCCTCAACTCTGGCTACAACAGGACACATTTCTGCAGAAGTAGCCAGTCACCTGGGCAAGAGCCACAGTACTGAAACCCCAACAGCACTGCACAAACGAGCCCAACACCCCCTGCCAGATGAATTTGACCCCCTTAAGCTAGGGGATTCTTTACATTGTGGTAGCATTAAGTCTTGGCAAAGATGTTCCCAAGAACATCCTACCCTTGCAATTCAAGGAATTCAATTAATTAATTCAAGGAATGTGAGTTGCAGATCCAAAACTCATTCAGAGAAAAATTATTTGATATCCCTGAAAGTTAATTTAATTTGTTGGCATGAAAGCCATAAACACAAGATACTTATGTCCTCCTGCTTACAGAGTATTTGTGGATATATTAATAACATTTAAAAATTAGGTCTTGCCATGATACAGGCTTCGCAGCACATGAAAGATTAAATTACAGAATTAGCTAAGTATATTGCAGCCAAGAAAATTCCAATCTGTTTTCATTTGGAAAAAATGAACTATTCCTCCTCTATTTGCAGGAAAAGCTCTCGTAATCCTAGCACAAATATCTAAAATAAGCATGCATGCCACATTTTGCACATTTTGACCACTGCATTTTTCAATCCAATCTAAAATACAATTTATCTGTAAAGAGAGAGTTGGAGAAATGATCTGCTTATTTGATAGGAAGAGGAACCCTGTTGTTTTAAACATGTTGATGGATACTTCTCTCTGAAGTTTTTTTCTTCTTCCCAAATCCATTAAAAATGTCCTAAAAGTCACTTGTTCTATGCCTCAACTACAGACCATCATTCTTAACTTTCCTTGGGGCAGTCCTTCCTTAAGAAGTGTTTCTGTAGAACTCTCAATCCCAGCTTTATTCTTCACCCACCTTTGGTTCCCCATAGGCCATCTTCAGACCACAAGAACAAACACCCCTAATTCAAGCTTTTCCCTTGCTGGATTCAAGAAAGAAGAGTATTGATGCTAGATCTCCATTGACTTTTGGAGTTAGATAGACCATTTTGTATATACAAATTGCTGCTTCCTCTCCTGGAAGAAGATGGCTAATATCATTACTGATGTCTCCTATTCTTAAGATGTCCTGGGGATAATGTTATAAGCCTTCTTCCCATAAAGAAAGAGAAGACACACACACACACACACACACTCTGCAGTTGCCAGCTCTACTGAGCATGGGGCAGAAGTATTCCATAAATCCTCATAGAAAAGTCATGCTACAGACCACCATTGTTATTATTGCAAATTATTTTATGCTCTTTATGTGTGTGTCTGCACACAAGACAGCTGGCCTGCATGGAGGGTAAACCAAGTTCAACCATACACATACAATTAGCACATACAGAAATAGATTTCCATGAACAAAACTATTTCTCTAATACACTAGCGTGAATAGAGTGATCCTATTTACTTCAGTTGAGCTCTACTAGATGAGTGTCATATTAACAAAGAGAACTTAGTATTTCTTGTACTTAATGCAATCCTCCAAGATCGTATTATTGTGCAAAATCCAAAGTTCTGAAGACAATATTCTCAGCTTCTGACAGAAGGATAATTTTTCATGAAGCAGACTTATTTTCTTCAGTCTTTCTCTATGCGTTTCCCCATGAAAATAATTTAAATCAATATCTGCCACTGCAGCTTTCATTTTTACTTACTATTGTTTTTTTTTAAATCAATTAGGAGATGGATAACTCCCTGAATATTGATCCTCGCTTGTCAGACCTTCTCTGCGTTTACTTATCTTCCATGAGATGAGTTTGTCATTCAGACTTAAGAGGTATAATTTATAAACAAGGAGATATAACTGCATTACAAATGTCTCTTAATTAAATGTCTGTAATATCCGAATGACCAGTCAGGAGGATTCCTTTACAAAGTGGCGTGTTCTGCCTTCCTTAGTCAGGTCCTTACAAAACTCTGTTTGAAGTCACTTAGCAGTAGCACAGATCTCAATTGCTAAGCATGTGAATAAGGGTGAAGTTATATGTTACACTTAGACCATACAAAATCTGTGAAATGTTAAGAGGTGTACAGTTGCACATTAAGAATAAATATTGTTTCTTACCTGCACAACTGACTTGCCACTAGAGGGCTGGCAAGCAGGTATGTGGCCAGGAATCAGGACATCTGGGTTCTATGCCTGCACTGGTTGAGGGCTTGGAGCAGTGCATTCTGGGATACTGGAGGACTGCAAATTTCTAATTTTATCTTCATGGAGCAGACTGAAGTTACCTTAATATAAGCTAGGTAGCACAGCCCAGAGATAACCCATGTCTGAAATGGTATAACTTTGCAACTCACAGGGCGCATCCACACATGCAAGCACTTGCACTTGCAGCAGCTCAAATAGAAGCAGTGCAAATTTGAGCCAGGGCTTTTTGCCTCAGCGCATGTGCTCAGACATGCACTTTGTTGTGGAGCAAATTGTGCCACTTGGGGCAAAATAACCCTGCCTGGCTCCTCTCGGATCTGCAGCCAGGGGGAGCTAGAGCCTGGGGCCAGCACCTGTGCTGTCCCCAACAGTATAAAAAGCTGCCCTGTCCTGGCCCCAGCAGTACAAAAGCCTGCCCTGGCCAGCAGCTCAGGGTTACTTGACCTCAGGAGCTTCTGGGGCTCAGGCAATTGGTATCTGGGGACACTAGCCCCTTGTGTCAGCTAGACCGCTGAGGCAGCATCCCAAATTCACTTTTTAAAATACCCCAAAATCCACATTCTTCCACAATTAGAACAAAAGAGAAAGAGAAAGGGGGATTGGTCAGATGGACAATATTTTATTGTTATATTTACAATGTTAAATAAATTTGGAAGCCTATCAGTGTTTCTAGCATCATCATAAAATTAATCCTAAATATTTATATCTTTTAATGTTTGCTTTGGATTTCCTTATCACATGGTGGGTGTGTGATGGGGGATGTGGGTGAGTGTGGAGTGATATGGGGGATGTGAGTTAATGTGTGGGTAGGTGTGAGGGGACTGTGCGTGTGGGGGCTGCTTGGGGGGGTGGTTACCTGCATGAATGCTGCATGCCCCTGGCAGCTGGTGGGGCATGGCAGCACTGGCAGCAGTAGGAGCATGGTGGCATTAAGTGGGGAGCTCCTGCAGATGCCTCTGGCACTTTCAGCAGTGGGGGGGAAGGGGTGGTGAGCGGCAAGCACCCAGACACCACTGGCAGTGGCAGCAGTGGCCAGTGGCGATTGCTGACTGCCCACAGACACCACTGGTGGCGGGGGGGTGGCAAGTGGCAACTGCCTACAGGCACCACTGACAGTGTCAGCAGCACCTTTTTTGAAGGGCTCCTGCAGATGCCTCTGGCACTTTCAGCAGTGGGGGGGAAGGGGTGGTGAGCGGCAAGCACCCAGACACCACTGGCAGTGGCAGCAGTGGCCAGTGGCGATTGCTGACTGCCCACAGACACCACTGGTGGCGGGGGGGTGGCAAGTGGCAACTGCCTACAGGCACCACTGACAGTGTCAGCAGCACCTTTTTTGAAGGGTTGCGCCACCATGCTCAGGGAGTGCATGTGCACCCCCTATGCATTGCCAATGGTCCCCTGCCCCCCACAGGGCAGACCCCCCCTCCCCCGACATAGCACAGACTACACTGCCTGCAGGGTCCCAGGCCCTA
>NW_005842967.1:365138-384716 GCF_000455745.1 Alligator sinensis | reverse complement strand
GGTTCTCCCAGCACCCCATTCATTCCCCCCATCCATTCCCCCTGCTCCCCACTCATTCTCCCCTCCTGTTCATTCCCCCCACCCTCTGTTCATTCTCTCAGCTTCCTACTTGCTCTCCCAGCCCCCTCAAGCTCACCAGCAGTAGCAGAAAATGAGCAGGAGGATGGAGAGAGCAGGGGAAGTCTCCAGCTTATCTCCAGGGGCTTGTCTCCAGCCTCCTGCTCATCTCTAGCCCTCTGCTTCTTCCCCTGCTGGTCTCCAGCCTCAGGAGTGAGCAGGAGGCTGGAGACTGCCCCTGGAGACATTGCCCTGCTATCTCCAGTGCCCTTCTCCTTCCCCTGCTCCCCTGAGGTTGGAGACAAGCAGGGGAAGAAGCAGGGGACTGGAGACAGCCACGGAGACATTCCCCTGCTGCCTCCAGCCTCAGGAGAGCAGGGGGCAGCAGGGGAATGTTTCCAAGGCTGTCTCCAGCCCCTTACTCATTCCCCTGCTGTCTCCAGTTTCCCAAGGTCCCCTCCCCCCTCCTAAAGCCCCCCCAACCCTCTGCTTACCTGACGAAAGCCAGGACCTGGTCCAGGTCTGGGTCCGGGCCCAGGTCCCTGCAGCTTTCACCGCTGCCTGCCCAGTACAGGCAGGCAGCGTGCTTCAGGAGTGGAGAAAGGGCCAATCATAGAGATGCTCGGGAGGACTGAGCCTCCAGTTGCCTCAGGTTTTCCCCCCCGCAGTTTTTGTTTGTCCCCTGGGGTCTAATTTTCTCCCTGCACTGCAAGTCTGCAGTACAGGGAACATTTTTTCATTCCTGCACATGCCTCTTGCCCCACCTCAAAGGGGTTTGAGATGAGGCAAGAGGCACATGCGCTCTCGTCTGGACGTGCCCACCGAGGGTATTTAGTACGAGTTAATAAACTCTAACATGCAGCCACTTGTATTTTAAGTGCCTTTAGTATGGTCTAAATGCAATGTGCAACTTCACTGTAAATGGAACACTCACTGATGCCAATGGATACTTTTTTTTTTTTTTTTTTTTTTTTTAATGAAAAGAAAGAGCAACAGGAAGGAAAAACAGATTTTGGGCCAGTTTGAAAAGAGCCTGTGTTTTGCAAAAACAGACAAAATATTCTTAGTCATCATTGGATAAATGCACACAATACAAAGCACTTGCTGCGTACACCTGCACTAATATGAAACTGAATTAAAAGACAACTTTGCATTCAGTTTCATGCCTTCATTTTCCATGATCATCTGTGCATGCAATCATCCCTGGCAAAGAGTGAATTTTGATATGGAATATTAATTGAAAGCCAATTTTAAACTGTACATGTGCTCATAAATTCTTAATTATAGTAATTTCACCCCACTGAGGGAACAGAAACAATACTGAGACTTCCTAACCTTGCACTAATTCATAAATGAATTGCATTCTACAAATTATTTACGGAATACTTTGGAATAATCAAGAGATGTACAGATATTAAAATCTCTTCACAAGAAAAAAAAATGAAGCAGCAAAAAAGTCACTGAATAAATGTTATTGTTTATCCAGCAGCATTATTGGCATTCAGATCCATACTTTTACATGGGGAATTCTAAATCTAAGCAGGCATCATAGAATATTCTCAGGAGTTACTATGAAGGTTTATTAGCAAAACAACATAAATTTCCAATGGTTAATGCACATGGCAGCCATTCCTGTACTGGATACAAGGAAAAGGTAGAGTAGTGTTGCACCTTAGACACTACTAGGCTCATAGAGGCACAAGGTCCAAGGTAACAACTTACTTTGTCAGATGCTAGGAATGAACTGGCAAAGGAAAGTTTATATATAGATAGGAAGGAAAGGGTCAAGGGGTAGGGGCATTGCTAAGGGAGGCATAGGAGGATTGATTAGATCAATGAAGGGCCATGTCACACATTACATCTAGAAGATGTTAACCACACTTAAAATGCAGTGTGGTTAACAGCACTTAAAAGCAGCTGTACATTCAAGCAGTGAAATACATGCTAAGGGTAGCAAAGTTGTGACTTTTAATGGGAGGAGTATTTCCAGATTGCATTAAGTAGCACCTCTTCAGCTACTGTTGGACCATTCCACAGAGATTATATGTACAATCCCTGATGATAAGGCCCTAAAATAGTCTCTCTGTACTTGAGACAGACAAATTATCTTTAGGGCTGTTTACCAGGTGCGTTTCTTGAGCACTAAATTAATGTGAAAGAAATTAAAAGTGGAACTACCCCTATGGTTAAATTCTGTTCTCACTGAAATCTATATGAAATTCCTTGGACAAAATCCTAGTCCCAATGAAGTATTTCCACTGGCTTCAGTGGGGCCAGGGTTTCTCCCACACACGCTACACTGAAACCAGGATTTACCTCTTAATGGGTATCAGTCTAAATGGTCAGCCATTAAAAAAAATGTGTAACCCTCTGGAAGCTTGGATTTCCCATATTCTAGTACATTTAAGCTAAAATACAGACTTGACAAAAAGACTTTTATCCCAGTAAATTTATATACATTCACTCTGCTGCACTCTATAAATGTTGAAATGCTGAGTACCATTTCTAGGGAAATAAATTACTACAATTACAAAAAGCAAAGATTCACCTCTGGGTGATTTGGAGAAATAAAGACATGGAATGTACACCACGGTGGTAACTCTAAGCAGTATGTTTACTAAATCATTTCTATATATCCAAGTTTTCAGGCTGCATGAAATCACTAAAGAATATAATCAGAACCCTAAACTATCTGGTCTCATTCAGTTTTTCTTCCCTGATTTCATTGGATTTCTGTGTTGCATCCCTAAACCTCTTGATCTTAGGCACATAAGGCATGCAATTACTGGCTTCCACTACTGTGGTATCCAGACAGAAAGACTGAGTGACATGGTCAAGGTTAAAACAGGAGCCTTTAGCAGAGCAGGAAAACAAACCTGAGGGTCCCAAGTTCCCTAATCACTAGACTATCCCTGCTGTCTTATTATAGTGCTTACAAGGCACCTTTGCCAGATGTAACTAGTACACAAGCTCCCAATCTCTCCCAACTATTAAAGGCCCTCCTGCAACTCCGGGGAAAAAATTTACCTCTGCCAGGTGAGGAATGGAGCTGGTAGGATGCCACGCCAGAAATGGAACGTGGCAAAAGTGAAACTGCAGTGGGCGGAGACGCCGCGATAAAAAGAGAAAAAATGGCTGAGCCAGAAGGAGCCAGAACCAGCTCCCATGTCAGCATGGGTGCACTTTGTGGTAGCGTGCTGGGGCCAATTGGTTGGCCGGACCCCTGGAGCCGGGATAAAAGGCCTGGCAGGAGACCAGATGAGGACTGGAAGTGAGGTCCATGACCGGCCCAGAGGGGCCAGATCTGGAACCTGGTCCCAGTGCAGGAACCTGGTGGCTGCCCCAGGAAGGGGCTTTTGCAAAGACTCAGGGCCAGAGAGGGCCCAAGGACATACCTACAGAGTCCTTGTGGATACCAGACATCCACAGCATGGACTGGATCCTGGCAGGACCAAGTAGGATGAGGATCAATAAATGACTGACCCATGGCAAGTACACAGCCCAATTAGGGAGCAAGATGCTGGGGACAGGACAGCACCAGATCAGGAAGACGCATAGATGAGGCAAAAGGGTGGTAGGGAGCACTCGGACCAAATAACATTCCAATCCTTCTACCATAAGTTTAAAGGGCTTAAGCACCAAGGTGCACTATATACCAATTCAGACAGTTCAGGCGATAACATCTTTGGTTGGCGTTAGGCGGGGTGTTGGGGAGGTGGAGCCCCAAGCAGGAAGAACAACTGGGATGACCGAAGGCACCAGGAGGGATGGAACAGACCATCTTTCTCCCAATTAAAATTACTTTTTCAAAGACGTGGCAGGAAAGACCCCATGGGAGACTGACCAAAGTCCCTCTACTAACATATCTGTTTCTTCCCTACATTGATGGCAAAGTCAGAGAGGACCCCACATACTTGACACACAGGTGGACAGCATGGGAGACTACAAAACACAGGAGACGGAAGAGCAGAAGGAAGAAGATGGTGAAGAACAGGAGACTCCTGAATCGGATAAGAATGGAATTGCATTGATGTGGCGCACTAGGTGTACCATAAAGCAAGTGTTTTTCCCTGCTATATTGCTTCTTATCCTGAGAAAACTTGATTTCCATATTGGCCCAGCTAATGAATCTAGGGAAAACAGTTACCACCCCCCCCTCGTGTGGAATCAAGTGTTTCAGTCCCTTCTGTCCTCTTACCTCTGATCCAGTAGAGCTCTGCCATCCAGAATCACAGAGGATCTTCCTTCCCCTCTATGCCTCTGTATCAGTCCTTTGAAAGGGAGTATGCTGAATCCTACCCCTAGGGGAAAACACACTACCAATATTAAAAAAAAAAAAAATAAAGAAGCTTGATCTTAAAATAAACCAGATTTATCTCAAACCAGTTTTGGCCATTTTGAAACTGGTTTAAACCAGTTACTGATCACTTAAACCAGTGTGTGTGTAATATTTGTCCCTAGCTTAAAGAACACACCCTTTCCTCACAAAAGGTTGAGCCTATAAACCAAATTTTCTGCATAATGTAGGACCAATAAGACACCTTGTTGTGCACTGATAATTGTTACTTTTTATATGCAATTTCTTACATCAGTTCTTAATAGCTATACCTTCTTCCCATTGCTGGAGATGAAGTACATTCAGTCCACCATAACAGCTCCAAAAAGAGGGTTTATTTCTTTTGTCCACAAAGATGGAATTATTTCTATACTTTCTTATTTTCTTTCCTGCTGTAAACTTATACTGTTTCATAAAGGGAGCTGTGTAGTTTTTCTTGATGCATAGATAGCTAGCTTCATATAATGATAGCACTAGAAAAGAAATAATCACAACTTGAAAGGATATAAAGATTGTACTGCCTGAAATGCACTTCACACTAAAACATTCCTCTAGCTTTAAATTCATATATGACTCATCAGTGGCCATTGACACTTATTTTCAAATGAGAAGTGAAGTGAATTTCTAAAGGGCTTTTCCTCCCTTCTCTCTCAGATGGCTGATTCTATCAAACAAAGATCTAGGAATGCCTCTCAGTGGAAAAAGCATGTCATAGCAGAAGCCTCAAATCTAGCTCCTAGACTAAGATTTTTCTGCAGAGAAACATTCCAGAAACATGACAATTACAAAGAGAACAAAATAAGATATATGGAGGAGCTTAGATTATACACTTGTGTAAAGTGAAATGGAAGGAAAAAACAACTATGAAAAATTATGTATCTGTCAGAATAGTGATGGATTGCTTGCAATGACAGAGTAACAGAATCTCACCTATTTCTTAATTAAAATTATGTTAGAGTCTATGCATAAAGATCTCTCATTTTTTTAAAAAAGAATGATATATTCAATAATAATATATTTAAAAAATATTAATTACTCATTAAATGAAGACTTGATTATTGTTCATTAAAATGTGTGCCCTAATTATTTAAAGATCTGATTTTTTTCAGGTCAGAAGAAGGTTCTTGCAAATATAACAATCCTAAACCTGAAATAATTAGTTGTGGGAAATAAAGAAAAAAAATATTTAAAAAAACCCCTCTCATTGATTTGAATAAGACATTTGGGTTTTGAGCCTAACATAGTACCCCCAAACTACTGGCCAAAATGGCAGCTACAATCGCTTCATAAATAGAGAACGTCAGCCACAGACTGGAAGAACACTAGCTGACACAGTATTCCTGCTCTCCCATCTTCTTTCCATGGGCCAGGGTAACACAGAACACTGTGGGATACTGGAAGAAAGAAACTTCTCCTGCTGCACACCATCAAGTATATGGAACAGGAAGCACTTTGTCTTAAAGCCCTTCTAAATAGGACTTACTTTCTTCAAGATTACTTTTGGAGCACGTAGCAGTCTTAGGAGCACTTAAAAGATTACATCTGTGCAGCTCACCATTTGAAACACTTCAAATGTCATGCCTGTCCACACTTAAGACTAAATTGCAAGGTTGGGTCTTCAAAGGTGAAATCACATCAACTAGCCTAACCTGTATATAATAGAAGGCAAGACCCACTCAGAAACATCATAAACATCCCCATAAGCACTGGAACATTAATTTACTGCACAAATCTACAGATACCATTAAATGCAGTGCTATAAGACCTATTAAACTCAAATAGATCAGTGTTTGTTTGTTTTTTTGTTTTTGTTTTTGGGTTTTTTTGTTTTTAAGGGAAATGCCATGCTCCATACCTGCTAAAAAGGCGTTTGTCAACCTGACCTTCCATATTTCTCAAGGGGTAATCATACATCCTTTACCTCAACCTAATGAGCAAATTAGTTATAATGAAAATGACAACAGCAGCACTACAGTAGAACCCCATTAAGCAGAGATTTGTTACCAGTGGGGTCTGTCTATTGCATAGGCTTTCTTTTTCTTTCCTCCCTCCTACATCTAGCTATCATCAGCCAAGATGCTTCTGTTAATGAATCCAGTATACAACTTACAGTACTGGGCCAAAACATTCCCAGGGAAGTTTGAGTCCTAGCACCGTTGTGACTTGGTACAAGCAGAGTTGTGGAGTTGCTCGTGTGTGACCTGTAAGTGGGCATAGTAAGGAAAAGCTTCAGCTGCTGTCTGAGGTGGAAGAGAGACAGGAGAACCATTTTCTTTTTGTAGGTTTCCCTTTTCTATATATGCTTATAAGGAATACCAACTGCTGGGTTGATGAGTGCTTTAAAGCGAGGAGTGTAATAAGGGGCCAAATATCATAAATTCTGTGGAACTAGAAATATGGCCCGAGAATCAAATATAATGCTCAAATGTTATGGCGTAGAAAGCTGCAAACAAAACTAAACTTACTATCATACACGATCCTTTCTTCTATATGCACCACACCCTACCCATCATTCCTGCCCTAGATTGCTTTCCCAAAAGGAAGGAGTAAAAGCTTTCCTTGATCTCAGGTTGGGATTTGTATCCCTTGGGTCAGAGGGAACAGACATTTTGCTGCAGGTTTAGTCAGCAGTTCATGATTCCTGGTGTTTGTCCAGATTTCTCAGGCCCTCATAACTGTGAGGGTAACTGAGGGTGCATCTACAAATGCAATTAATGTGACTGAATAAACTCCGATACAATTTCAGCCAGAGTAAACTAATCCTGACCTCACCATCTACATATGCATTTAAGAGCAGTAATTTACTCCACCACTGGATAGTACCTGTGTCTGACATAACTATCCTTTGCCAGAGTAAATTAATCTATTGCACCCTAATTGCAGCACACATGTAGACAGTGACACTTTACTGAGCAATACAGTACACATGTAGATACACAGTGTAGATATCAAATGGCACAAATAACCCACAGAAACCACCATCATGAAGGTGCCACTGAGCAGACTGGAGGAGGAACAGACAGATGGATCTTGCTAAAACAAACTATTTAAAACTATAAATGCAATAGCTGCTGTTGTTAGATTACCCTTGAAGTGAAAGGTACTAATAGATTATTACTCTGATTTACAATAAAATAATTACAATAATTATTTCTATCCAAATGCATAAGTTAAACCAGGTTTGGGCAGCTGAGAGACTCTTTTCATGATAGCTCAGGAGGGAGTGGTGGCCTGGAGCCAAAGGGACAAACTGAAACAGCCATTTCTTCAGATGTTGCAAGCCAATACTCCACTGAACAAATCTACAGAGATTTACAGTCTCTGGGGATCTGACCCACAGAGTGACCCTGATGCTTCAGGGAAGAGTGTCTCTCTAATGCTACCTGTTGCTGCTTCTGAGACACTGCAACTGGCTGTTCAAACCAACACCTTATGTTCCTGGGAAGTCACAGACCCTCTTTCAGCCACAGTTTGTACCAGCAGCCTGGTAGGACATGCCAGTGCAAGGTGGTATAGGGTAAGGCCAGATGAGCATCATGTGGACATCTGTAGTCTGAATTAAAAGTGGCTCCAGTCCAAATTAATTTTAATCCTCATTCAATGAGGATTAGTTAAAGTAGACCAGGGCAGTCTGAATTACGCAATTTAAGCAGTATTAATTAACATCCATCTATCTGTCTATCTATCCATCTGGCATTGCTTTTAGGAAAATAATCCTTAGGAACTCAGATAAGCGGATAAACATTTCAAATAATCAATCCCTTCAAGGAAAACTCAACTGGGTTTTTGCACGAGTCTATCAGAGGCACAAAGCAACACCTTTATAAATTCAAATGTGTCCACAACGTCTCATGATGACCAAGTATCAGGTCAATTGCACAGCACTTTAGATAACTGCAACAGTGTAGCAGTGCTAAGCAGGCTTATTATCACCACTTAATTACTTCCAACCTCTGTTGAGGGTCCGTCAAGTGTGTAGACTGTGTATAGCCAGTGCCCCCTGCTGTGATGGTCAGTGATCATCTATTAACCCTTAATTGGACTTGAAATTTGATTCAAACTGTTTGATGCAGTTAACAGTTAGAAAATGCTGAGCATGTCTACAAACAGCCACTCATTCCACACTAAAGCTATGTCTACATTGTGACCCTAGCGTTCTGAGGAAGGAACATTCCTGAATATATTTGCTCTTGCACACATGCCAAACCCAAAACTGTGGCAGTAAAGTCACCACAGGTTTGTCTCTGTGACCACTTTCAAACATACTGGAGACATAGGGCTCAAGAACAGTCACAAGAAAGTGCCTTTGGAGTGGCTTCAGTTATGATGAAGTGGGGACATGGGCTGTCAGTCCAAAGATCAGGAATTATCATAGAGAGTAATAAGGTCAAGCCAGCTATCCATCCAGATCTGTAGCCTCAGGCCAGGAGTTGTGATAAAAATCAGGGTCAAGGCATACTGTGTAGGTCATATCTGGAAGTCCAAACAGAAGTACTTGGGGACAGGCAGGCCAGGAACAGGACAGTCTGGGATGGGAACCAGAAGGCATAGTAGTAGGAGCAAAAACAGGCAGGCACTGGGAAGGGATCCAAACAGGAGTGAGGTGTGGGTTCAGGCTAGGGAAGGTGCAGGTAGGAGCTAGGCTAGGCATATATGCAAGCACGAATGTAGGCAAGGATCAAGGCAAAGCTTAGGTCAGGCAAGGTTTGGGTGGGAGTTAGGTCAGCAGGATTCCAGGTAGGTCAGGAGACAATCAAATGATCTGTCACTCAGGAAAAAAATTGCTGTCTAGCCTGAAAGCCTGTGGGGGCAGGCTGTCTTCCTTGGAGCCCTGGGGATGACTCAGCCAAGCACCCTGATTACCACTAGCCATTACTGTGATTACCCAGCTGGGCCTAGGTGCCTTAAGGCTTCACTACAACATTTCTGGGTCTGGTATGCATGGCCAGGACTTACTTGGAAACATTCCTCCCCAAGAACACTAGGGACAAAGTGTGGACATACAATAAGGGTCTTATTTTATCCACTGTGGAAACAGATCAAGTCAAACAGTGAAAAGGCACTCTATGGGCATGTCTACACAAGATAATAACTGTGCAGCAACCTGATACTACTGAGCAATAGCGTTGCCTGGCAAAAACCGTGACACAGTAGTATTGGGCTACTCTGCCTTTTTTTGTGATGCTACTGCATTCTCCAGAGCTACTGAGCTTTTATTTAGTACTTGTTTATACAAGTAGTAAATAAATGTGCAGTAATGACTGTGCAATAACATCTCATGTAGATGCGCCCCGTGTCAAATAGGCATGCCCACCTCAAAAAAAAAAAAAGACATTGTACTTTACATTTATACCTAATCATGTTTGCAATAGCTTCTGCAACTTTACAACCCCTGGTCAATTAGGTTGTGTCAAAACAGGACCTGGAGGGGTTCACTAACTGATGTTCAAAATGCCTTTGCAGTTTGGGTGATAGAGACCAGTAGTGATGCATAGGGGATGCAAGTGCACCCCCTGTCAGGCCATGCTCCCTGTTTAGCCAGCAGGCAGGAGCGCTAGTACCCTACCTAGAAGTGCCAGCCAGCAACCACACCACTTCCGGAAACATCCGCAGGACTTCTGGAAGTGGCACAACCACTTTTTGGTGATTGCAATAGTCCATGGGAGACCCCTGCCCCCCAGTCAGTCACTGACTGGTGTCGGGGGGGGGGGGGGGGGGTGTGCCCATGTGCCTCCGACTCAAGAGGCACCAGTCGCCCATGACAGAGACTGGCCAATTTAAACACCAGAACTCCTGGCTGTGAAGAAACCCTGCTATACAGATTCACCAACAATCTCAGTTAAACATGAAACTCCATTAAACATGGTTTATCTCTGTCTACACTGACTGCAGAGTTGTGTTTAATGACAGACTAGTTAACTTTTCAAGATTAATTCTAATATGACCTGTGTCTCCTTCTATAGCTTGTTTGGGTTTTTTTTAAATTAATTTCACCCTTGGGATAATCTGGCCTTCATACACATTTTTGTCACTGTTAGCTCTTCATAGCCACTATACCCAGGGGAAAGTTAGATGGCTACAAGAAGAGTTATTATTGACTTGTCACCTAAACATATTTGATAGGCAAACCATTGAGGAGCACAAATGTGAAATCTAAAATGTTAATTTTAGAGAGTCTGTTTTCCAAGTATTCCTTTGCATTAATGCTTGCAAGATGATGGCTTTTTAATGCGTGTTCTTTCAATCCAATCCAGTTTCATACCACAAGTCTTTCTGAAACGTCTGCGCTAAAACTAGACTCAAATCAGAAAATAGCTTCTGAGTCAGTAGCTAGGAGATCAATAAAAGAATCTAAGTCATAATCAATGTCAATTCAGTTCAATGCAGCCTTACCAAAGGTAGAATTAAGATAATTAGAAAAGAGTTAAAAAAAAAAAAAAACAAACAGCTTTTTCTCCTTCTTTGCAATGTAGTTCACAGCCATTTCATATTAATTTAGTAATTGGTTTTTCAGTCTAATTTCCTTATATATTCCTTAGGTTGCAACAGAAATGTCTCAGTTTTTCCAAATGCTGACCTTGCTGATTCATTTGAAAAATGTGACTTCGCTTTATAATGATATACTTGCATTCATTAGATAAATAAATAATTGCATTTGGCATGTGCAATGAATTTCCGTCAAGCGAAAGTCACCTGGCTTTCTCTTAACTTCTGTAATAAATAAGAAGCCGGGCAATTAGAATATTACCTCTACCCCTCTCTCTTTCCACCTCCCTTAAAATGTTCTATTTATTATGGTATATTGTTAAAAAAAAACTTAGCCTGCCAATAATGAACAACTAAATCAATGTCAATCACTAAATCAATCCATTTGTGATTGTCCAATCGTAAATGCAGTTACATCACCTCACTTAAAAAGTGTACTTGGCACATGTTAGGTGCCAAGTATGTATGCCCACATAATTGCTTGGTGCCAAAAGTTTCAGCATGCCCACTGCAAACAGTAGATATGACACTATAAAAATATGGATTAACATGTCTGGTGTAAGCTTGCTGTTATTAATTAGATATGCTCTGGGCAAGAACCCTTGGCAATCAGAAAAGTCAAAATACAATTTATTGATGCAGCTAGTCAGTTTTGTGATTAACTGATTGATACCCTACCTTCACACAGTAAAGATCCAAATCAACCATATGCTCTCTAAAAGTAAATTACTACACATTGAAATATCTTAATAAAATAAGTTTGTTTTTCTAATTTAAATTGCTCAGCACGTTATCTATGGAAGACATTCTGAAGGGTCCATCCAGACAATCTATTATTTATAACCAGCTAATAAAATCTAATGCTATTTAATTAAGTCCTGACCAATGACAATGGGAGGTCATTAAGAATGTGCAAAGTCAATACATAGTATAGCTATAGAATCCCTTATATAAATATAAGTACGTACTGACAAATACAGCAAAACATTGTCTCACAAAAGAGAAGGTTTTTCTACGCAATACTTAAGAAATACCTTTGAATCTAGGCTCTGTTCCTCTGACACAAATTTCTGTTACTTACCTGAGACTTGCAGATCAAGCCTCAAAATCCAGAGTCAAATAGAAAGTTTGTAGACAAATTGCTTATTATTATTATTATTATTATTAATAATAATGCTGCTGCTAACCGGGGTTCTCTACTTGCTTGAATGCCTCCTGAATCTGAACACTATTCTGTTTCTCTGAAGAAAATCAGTTGTAACAAACTCACTCCCACTGAACTGTCTTCTCTTTACATTTGTTTCTTTAAAAGGATGATCTAACTTCCTGTGGATTTTCCTGAAGCAAAGTTTAATTTACGACTTCGTAAAGGAAGTTACACTAACCCTGAGCATAACCTAAAGTGCATGTTTTGACATAAAAGCAAATTCAGAATTTTTTATTCAAGGAAAGCTCCCAAGCATTTCATCGGATTTCCCCCCCCCCCCCCAAGTAAAAACTGAAAGAACTATAGAATTGTGCGCCAAAAGTGGACAACTTAGAACATGTAAATGGTTGTGTATGATTCTACGCTCTGCGTTAGAGAGAATTAGGTAGCACAGGTTGCATTTCTTCAGTAAAAATGACATTTTCTGCAAGTAACATTTATTTTGCTGTGGAAACTGAAATGAAAAATTTCATTGCAAATCAACATGTATTGTTTAGACATTTAATATTGCTTGGCCATTTCAAATAAAAAGTTTCATTTATATTTCAAATGATCATTTAGTTTTAGTTATTAAAACAAAACACTTTTGATTTTCCATCTTGGTATGGATATTTTGAGACCTCTTTCTATCACTTGCTTTTCCATGGCTAAACAAGAATGAAAAATGGATTGAAAAAAATAGGAGAAAGTGAAAAGAAACCTGCCTCTTACTTTATTTTTTTTGCAACTGGGTATTATTGGGGAAATTTTCCACAAAAAAGTGGATGGGGAGATTCTAGTTTTTATATTTTTAGCTGAAAAAAGTGAAATAAAAAAAGTGGAAGAGGGACTATTTTTTTTCTCATTTTAATTAAATATTTTTAACTTTTCCAGTGCCATAAAGGTAAAAACATAGGAAGGTATTTTTCTTCCTACTTTCTCAGTGTTTACATTTCTTCCTCCTCCTCCCTTACGTTTCTTCACTGAGGAAAAAAAGGGTGGAAAAGTAAAAGGAATAGAAAAAAAATCCCCAAGCCTAAATCGAAATTCAGATTATCTCAGTTTCTAAAAACTTAAGGTGAGAAAACATTTTAAGTGAAACCAAAATGAAAAATTGTCATTTTAAATACTTACATTTTCCACTTAATTCCTAGACGTTTCAGGGAAAAACTGAGCAAAGTGGATTTGCCAAGATTAATAAACAGAAGATATTAAGTAAAGAAAAGGAAATGAAACAAAGAGGATCCCTTTCAAGGAGCTTTATTTGACCAGTTCCAGGACACTGTCTTTTCTCAGAGATATCAACTATCGTATGAGATTCTTTCCATTACAACCAGGTCCATTTGACCCATTTCTTTTTTGGAAACATTTCTTCTCATATGCAATTGTAGCAAACTTACCTTTTGAACTCTGGATGAGTCCTGGGCTTGAGATTCTGCAATTCCAATTGGTGGAGCCCATCTGCCAATCAGAAGCAAGCCAGAGTAAGCAAGGCTACACCATTTCCCTGAAGAGAGGGAGCAAGGCGCAGTCTGCACCTGGTTCGAGGCTGTGCCCTGCCACATAGGGAGAACTTTGGGGGTGGAGCTCCTGAAGCGTGTAATAGGAAAGCGTGCTTGGCACACTAGGGAGAGAGATGTGGTGAGGGACGGCGACAAGAGTGGAGTTCTGGAGATGACCGTCCTCAGGATCCCACTTGAGCCTCAGTGGTACACAGATGGGTGCACAGTGCTCATCCTCTAGGAGCCGCTCGAGGCTGCGTAAGCCTGCGAACTTGGCAAGAAGCTGGGTAGGCGGTGAGTGGATCGGCGCACAGGGAGCCAAGCCCTTATTGGCTCCAGTTTCCTGGCCTCACACCAGGGGTTCTTCTTTTTCCCAGGCCTTGATCTGGGCATTGGGGCTGTTTTAGTTTAATGCAGAGCCACACTGCAGGGCTCCAGTTAGTCGGCCTAGAGCCAGGGCTAACTTGAGCAGCCTCGAGCCACTCCCAGGGCCAGCTCTCCGTGTGTCGGTCTGCACACGGAGTGGGGCCCGAGCAGCCTCAAACTTCTCCCAGGGCTGGCTCTCCATGCACCAACCCACACACTGCCTACCCAGCTGCTTGCCAGGTTCGCAGGCTTAAGCCGCCTCAAGTGGCTTCTACAGCCTGAGCACCGTGCACCGATCTCCTTACTGTTGAGGTTCAGGTGGGGTCCAGAAGACGGTCGTCTCCACAGCTCCTCTCTCAAGTGTCCCTCGCCATATCTCTCTCACCAGCCTACCAAGCACCCTCTCCTTTTATATGCTTCAGGGGCTCCACCCCCAAAGTTCTCTGGACCTGGCAGGACACAGTCTCAAACCAGGTCCTGACTGCTCCTTGCCCCTCCCTTCAGGGAGAGGATGTGACCTTGCTTACCCTGGCTTGCTTCTGATTGGCAGTACCTTGAGCCCAGGACTCATTTGGAGCTCAAAAGGTAAGTCTGCTACGTAATCTTTTTAGAAACAATTTTGACCCCATTACAGTCAATAAGCTATTACAGCTAAATAGCAAAGTGAACATGTCCTCATGAACCTGTTGTGTTGAGAGTACTTAAATATAGGCGATATACAGGTTTGTATTAAACAGAAAGACAATCTACATTTGATATTATTTTAAAGTAACTTGGAAAGCTAAAGGCTGACTCATTTAAAGGATTAGTAATTGTATATTTCGTTAATTTTACTGTTTCTAAATGAACCCCTGTTTGTAGCAAATGTAACCCTGGGTGCGACACTACATGTGCCCTCACCTGAATAATGGGATCCTGGGGTACCCAGTAGCCCTGCCCAGCCTCCCTGGGAAGCTGCTGCAGCACTCCCGAGCGGAGAGCCTCCCCGTACAATCAAGCACCCTTGTAGACAGTTCTCAAACTATTTACATCATAATAAATAATCATTAAATAAGCACATGGATATACTGTCTAATAAACCCTCAAGAACTTATTTACACAGTCTCTCACTTGCACACGGTGTACTGGGGATCCTGTGTGCACTGCCCCTGGCAGGGTATCTCAGGGAGCGGGACTGTCTGTGTCCCTGCACGTGGTCTGTGGACGCTCCCTGGCACTGGTGTCCGTCTCCGTGCTCCTGGGGTCTCTGAGCAGCAAGCAGCAGCTCCTCTGCAGTTCCTGCAAGACAGCCTTCCCCTGCCTTTGCTCTCCTTCCCTGGTTCTGCTGTGAGCAGTGTCTGGGCTGCAGGCTATAGCAACCCTCCTGCCCCACACAGCCCCACAGCCCCAGCAAATGCAGCCCCTCCCTGGGCTTTGCCTGCCCCTCGGGCCCCTCACCCCTCAGAGAAACTGGGGCAGACTCCGGCCATCCCCACCCCGGCTCTGCTGTGCTCACCCAGCCACACCGGCTGCAGTCAGGTCTCTTCAGACTTGGGTTCTCCACACCAGCAGTCCCTGCCTGATCCTGCCGCCACAGCTTCTCCACTCTGCTCCTGCAGGCCTCTCTCAGGGGCTCTCCAAGGGACCACTGCACTGAGACTCTGAATTCAGTCTCCAGCCTGTCCCTCATCCCCCTCTCTCTCTTGTTCTCCCCGCGGGAAAAACTGCTTCCCCTTTTATCCAAGCCTCTCAGCCAATCCCAGCTCAGGGCCCTTCCCGGGCTTTTGCCAAAGGCTCTCTTTCAAAACTGTGCTGGGGTTACATCACCCCTCCCACTTCCAACAGGGCTGCTTCCAAACAGCTTCACTTGCCCTCAGAGCCTACAGTGTCCCCTCAGGGACAAACTCTGTCTCTCTGTCAGGCAGCCCTTCCCATTCCGTTCAGGTGGGTCCATTTTTTAGAGGCTGCTACACAAGCAAAAGGTTTATGAGTAAAAAGTAACATAAAATGAACTCCTGTTTGTAGCAAGTAAAAGGTTTATGAGTAAAAAGTAACATAAAAACTGCAAAATTAGTTGAAAATGTTAGGTCTGTTTTTAATCCCACAATGCATCTCCTCAGGAAAGAGACAAGCAATTCATTGGGTATGGAAATGAAATGGTCTGTCCCTTACTGCCTTATAGTATTGCTTTAAATTGAACTAGGTAACAAGTGTGTATATGTTGCTCTAAACACAGCACAAATGATTATGTTTTACAAAAAGGGTTTAATCTGCAGTCACATTCCTAAAATGTAGCCTTAAGGTCAACAGGAAATATACTGGCTCATGGTCTGTTAATGGTATGAATTATATACAGTAATTTCCTTGGTCAAGGCCTGCCTTTGCTGCAGGTGCACGCAGTGTTAATATTCCTTAGTTGGGAATATTACCAAACCCTTAAAGAATGCTAGGCTTATTACCTAATTGTGTTTATTTCTGAATAGATTTTAAATTCCAACTCTGGTTCCTGCAGCACCAGGGTTCCTCTGTTCTGATTAGTTTTAATTGTGAGACCCTGGATACTCATGCTAAAGACAATCATTTAGTTAGTTTAGCAGATAAACCTCATAATGAGCAATTAAAATAATCAACTTTCAGTAGATAATTTAGAACTAAGTCAATGCCCCATTGGAAATCACTCTTAGGTTTCTGCAGTTTTATCAAAGAGATTGTGCTAAGAAATTGAGAATATTCCCCTGGTTCTTAACCACAGGGAAAACAGATGATGGAGCTGAAGATTTAATTGTGGAAATGATAAACCCTTTAGAATCCTTATCATCCGTACATTCATAATTAACAAAGTTGCAATGGTTTTAAATGGATTTTTACTGTTTCTTAATAAAGAAGACTAAGGCAGGTAATATAATATTTTCCCCAGCTACAGTTTGAAACTTTTCAACTTAAATTGTACTTAAATAATGAACTTTCAAGCATAGAAGTCCGAACAGAATCTGAGGAATGTAATATATTTGACCTGGCACTGAATAAACATCCTTTTCCCCCAAACAGTTTAGGAGAGCAATTCTCGACCAGGGTGCCATGGCACACTCGGGTGCCTTGAGATCCTTTCAAGGGTGCTGTTGGGTGTCATACAGTGTTAGCACTATTAGGTGTACGAATTTGGCTCACAAGGTAAACCCAGAGATTTTAAATAGGAATCCATAGTGTTAAAAACATTCTGATCTGCTGTGGTCCTTCTGAGTTCTTTGCAAAGAAAAATTGTTCTAATACTTTTCTGTAGTAAAAACCTGAGTGAAAATTAGGAGCTAGCATTTTCTGAGAGGTACTTTGAATCTAGCAAGGGTGCCTTGAGTCTACCAAGGTTGAGAACCACTGACTGAGGATGATAGTACCGGAAAGGCTACTGGGATTGTTCCTCTGGATTCTTCAGAT
The DNA here is from genome assembly GCF_000455745.1 of Alligator sinensis. Taxonomy (NCBI): domain Eukaryota; kingdom Metazoa; phylum Chordata; order Crocodylia; family Alligatoridae; genus Alligator; species Alligator sinensis. Next base: position 367,372 of record NW_005842967.1, on the reverse strand, counting down.
AACCATAGAGTCTTAGAAATGGTCCCGCCCCCCCCCCCCCCCCCCCCCCCCCGTATATTACAATCACAAAATGCATGATAAAAACCAAACCAAAAACGTATTCTAAAAAGTCACAGGTGAAAAGGAGGGGACTTGAAGTCGCAAGGGTTTAAGTTGGGCTGCTGGCAGATATTAATTTAACTGGGGGATCAGATATGATAAATTTTATCCTGGATCCCCAAAATCTTGCATTCTGCCGTGCTACTTGTGTATGATTGTGTGGTTTTAGGGATCTGGGATAAAATCTGTCAGCTCGTGATAGAATGACAGGTGGGTAGCAGCCCAGCATTGGTCCCCGATGCCAGGATCCTAACCTGCCCAGATGTTCAAAGCCTTTCAAATCAAAGGCACCTTGGGAAGCACCTTGGGAAGCACAGTATCAGGAACCATTTCCTGATGCCATGATTCCTGCAGCCCCCTTTTGGCCTGCCTAAGCTCCAGCACCTAAAGCTTCCCCATCGCCACATGATGGTGCCACAGACTCAGAATGAATGCAGCTGACGATCAAGAATGTCCCCAGGCTATGCAAGTTACTTGCATCATATATGTACAGTCTACCAGGGGCTTCAGAAAGTTATTGTGAAAGGAAAAATCACTAAAAACTCTGTGATAGAGGGGTCTTCAAAGATTTGAAGGTTGAATGCAATTTGGATGAGTCCTCAAAAGTTTGGAGTATTATCCCTCCTTCATCAGAGCCCTTGGAACTTCTGTGCAAAGTTTATACAAGAAGGCTTATGGCAACATTTCTGTTCCAGGGCATAGCTAGAACAGGTAGATGCATGAAAAAAGGAAAACACACTACTTGTAATTATTTATTGTTGTGCAAGGTACACTCATAGTTGGAGACAGTCCATCCCTTAAACTGATTATAATGTAAAGAAGACAAACCAAGGAAGTAGTATTATATCTCTCTCTGTTACAGATGAAGAACCAAGGCAGAATAATTAAATGCCTTACCCAAAATGCACAAAGTTTGTGGCAGAGTTGGGAATTTAATCGAGATCTCCAGAGTGCTAATCTTAATGCCTTCACCAAGATCACCTTTTCTGCTTCCAAATTTCAAGTTACTGATTTTCTTTAGCTTAAAAAGTTTAAGTTTTGGGAGAGGCTGGGAGATGGTTCTTATTTCTTCAAAATAGTTTGCAAGGCAAAATAGAGTTCACTGAATAGACAGAGCCACTGCACCATTGTCCATCTTTCAGGGAGTCCGTTTATTCTAAAAGTCACATGTGCAACTCTAGATGAAGAAACTCCCTGTAAAGCAAAAATGTTGAAAGGAAAGCAAAACCATTATTTTTGTTAATTTCTATTAGTCAAAATGCAAATCAAGCAAATGAGATGGTACATCACAGAACAAACTATAGCAGCATGACTTATACTAAAAAGCTAATATTTACCATATTGAAATAAATTATTTTGCCACAATTAACATTCTAAGGGTGAATATTATGACTAAAAGCAAGAAAGTCTATACTAAGATTAGTGGGAGGGGGGATTTTTCCTTCTGATGGCAACCATTGTGCATACACAGAACACTCACTTTTCTTTATTAACCACCAATAATACTTTCAGCTCCGTATGTAATAGCCCTCACCTCTAAAAGTGTACAGTCTACTGGAAATGGCATTACAGATATAAGGTCCCAGGATAACAATAGGATGTAATGATCCTGAGGTGTCACCCCATTGTTGCCAAGGGTCATATGGGCATAGTGGAAACTGATAATGAAAGATGGTTGTAACACCCACATTCACACTTAGGTTGTGTATTTTATTTTTTGTGTGTGCATGTTTTTATGTGGGCAAGATGGCTCCTGTTGTTTTAGGCTCAGCACATGGCAAGCTTTTGGGGCCTATAGCTGGACAAAATATGTAAAACCCTCTGGCCTTATTGGCCAGAGGAAGCAGAAGATCCTCCAGGCAGACTAAGTAAGAGAGAGGCTGGAGTGTGGCACTCCCTAATTGGACAAGACTTGGTGATGTCACACCAAGTATAGAAGAACAACTCAACTAAGGTTTCTCTCTCTTTCTCCTGGGGCTGCTAGAAGCTGCACAGCTGAATTGGAAGCCAGAAAAACTGCTCCCTGTGGGAGTGATCTTCCTCCTCTTCACTGGAGAGGCAAGCAAAAGCTTTGTGATGGGAAAGCCTTAGGTGCAGGGAGAGAGAGTCCGTCTCAGAGTTTGAGACCCCTCTTT
>NW_005842967.1:352783-365124 GCF_000455745.1 Alligator sinensis | reverse complement strand
CTTTCCCTGTCTTTTTTTCTTGAGTAGGGGTGTTGATCCCTGAACAAACTGATCTGGAGTGGAGTCCTGGCAGTTTTGCTGCCAGTTTTGCTGCCAGTTTTGGCCACTCAGGCCTTGAGTGAGATAACGCCATAGGGGTGTTAGTCCTTGGAGTAGACCGATGAGGAACAGGGTCCTGACAGTTACTGGCAACATGGGCCTGGCCAACCCTTTGTTTTGTAATTGTAGTGTCTCAGCATAGTGGAATAGCTGAGACTGGATGTCCAGGCTGCAGCCATATGCCTGGGCTCTTTTTGCTGTTTCACAGCTGTTGCACAAACTGCTAGTTTCATGCCCCTGGAGGCTTGTCCAATTCACCTCTAGGAGAGAGTCATACACACTCAGGCTGGGTCCAACTCAAGTTTATTGTTTGCAAACAGATCGACAAGGGAGCTGAGTCGCTCAAATCAGAGTCAACCTCGAACTGTGTCCGAGGTTTCTTTTTATAGCTAACATAAACGATAGATTTCAACGTATCGCATGATTATTGGCAGCCTTAGCATTACGTCTTGCATCGTATGTCTAGCAGTTACATGTTCTATGACGGTTTACATACATGTCTTATTTACATCTTAGATCCCCTCCCAGGGGCAGTCCCTAAGCCCCTCTCAGTTACCATCGATCAGGGTCTGATTTCTTTACATCAACATTTCTCCCTGTCCCTCTTCGCTTATCTCTCGTAAGGAGTTATTTATTGCATCCGTTCCTGGCTCCGTCTGCAGAAGTTTAGTGCTGCTCGTAAATCAATCATTAGCCTACATGCCTTAGCAGAAGCGATTGTGAAAACATGCAGAAGCAATTACAAAAGCAGGATGTATAGATTATGCTATATTTTTACCACACAGCTATTGAGTTTCAGCTTAGCTGTGTGGCTGAACCTCAGCCATGTTTGGCTGGCAGATTTGGGCCAGGGTGAAGCCTGGCACAGCTTGAGCTACAGTGAAATCCAGCATGACTTGTTTATCCAGTCTTCAGTGCACTATAGGCCTGGCCAGCTTTTTGCTGTCCAGTCCAGGCCCAGTGAGATAGGTTTGGGTCTCCTTTTGTCCCTTTTATAGTTTATGTCCCAACCAAGCGGTGTGGTTGGGCGCTAGTTGTAGTTCAGACCTGAGCCAAGATAGGCCTGACATTTCCTTAGAGTTCTTTTGCGATTTTCTGCCCAGCAGAGCGGAGATTGGGACTAGACATTTTGGGGTACAGTATGATGACAAAAGCCACAGTGAACCCCTCAGAGCTATCGTGTGGAAATGGAGGTTGGTGCTCTACCACTTTTCCAGGAGCAACGGGGCCCCTTGAAATGCAGAAGGACCCATGCTCTCAAGCAGCTCCCCGTGCCACAGTGAACCCAGGGAGCAACTCATGGGACTCACTTGTGTGGACCCCCCTTTCCATCCCATTGCTGAAGGGAAGGTATAGGGGTGAAGGCCCCCAGAACTACCCTTTCAGGAGCCCCAGAACCCACACTGCCTGGGCATGGGTGAAGGCATCAGAATTTGATTTGTATTTAATAGTGTTTAAAAATGTTTAGTGTTTTCTTTCAGGTTTTTCTTTTGTTTTCATTCTTTGTAATAAATTTGGATTTTTGCATTTACACTGCCTGCGAGGAGGGGGTTTTGTTTACATAGGACACCCCAGCAAATTCAGTGTTCCCAGATTTCTGGATGTGAGCTCAAGCCACTGGTATAATTTATGAGGTACCCTGAAATGTAAAACCGGCCCTTTGTGCTGCTGACCAATGTCCAGCAGCAGGGTTACAAAATGAACCAATCTAAACAGGAGTGAACAGTGTAGTAAAGAAAAATGTGCATCTCTTCCCACAAAATCAGGCCTAGTTCTATAGCAATAAAAGTCTTTTCTGCTAAAGCAGCTGTATGCATCTCACCCTCCATAGCCCCTAAGGAAGGGAATGCTAATAGTACCAGTTGGTGAATTAGCTGGCTGGCAGCTGCTCCTTGCAGCTTCTTAGGTCTCACAGCTTCTGGCAGTATTCAACTTGCAGGCAGAGCGCCCAGGATGAGGTTTAAATGCATCTAACAACAACTTCCCTTAGTCTCTGGCTGGTGCATGGAACTTCCAAATTAAGGTTTCAAATTAAGGTCTCCAATCCCTCTGCAGTTAGGAGGGAGGTTCTGATGAAATGGGGCTGACCACAGGGTCATGAATATAACATTTTTTTCCCTGCCTCTAAAAGTGGATTGATGAAACTTCCTCCAATTGCAGAAATGCTAAACAAGTAATTGTGCACACAAAACCAGGGGCTAGTATATGAAAAGCACGTAACGGCCTAGGAATAGCATTTTGCTCAGCCTGTAGTCCTCTTAAACTTGCAAGTACAAAAAAAAGGGAAGGAGAGAATGAGAGAACTGCAGTCTCATCCAGTAAATGCTCCATAACTGCAAAGTTTCATGCGGTCACTCATTTTCTCTTACTAAAAAAAAAAAGGGGGCTTTAAAATGCTCAATTTGTGAAGTGGGGATCCCTTACTAAATGTTATATTCCTTCAACCAGCCATACCCCATTGTTATATTCAAATCAATAGCAGCAGGTAAAATTGTTTCAAAACTTCTGAGTTATGGTTCATCACAGGTTGAACATGAGCCGCCAGTACAACACTGTAGTCAACAGAGCTAATAGCATACTGGGATGCATTAGCTGATGCATCATGAGCAGGGCTAAGGAAGTGATATTTCCCCTCTACTTGGCATTGGCGAAAGCCCAGCTGGAGTACTGTATCCAGTTCTGGGTGCCGCATTTCAAAAAAGACGTGGAGAATCTTGAAAGGGTCCAGAGAAGGGCCACAAGAATGATTAAGGGCTTGGAGGACAAACCTCATAAGGAAAGACTAAGGGATCTGGTACTGTTCAGCCTGGGGATGAGAAGACTAAGGAAGAGGACTTGTTGACTGTCTATAAGTATGTAAGGGGTGAATATTGAGAGCAGGGAGAAAAACTGTTCACTAGGTCACCCCAGGGTAAGACAAGGAGCAATAGACATAAACTGTTAGAGGATGGTTTCAGGCTGGATATAATGAAGAACTTTATGGTAAGGGTGACCAGAATCTGGAATAGACTTCCCAAGCAGGTGGTCCAGTCCCCAACCTTGGAAGTCTTCAAGAGGAGACTGGACAGACACCTTGCTGGGATCATTTGATCTAAACAGTATTCCTGCCTAGAGCAGGGGGGTTGAACTCTATGATCTTTCCAGATCCCTTCTAGCCCTTGATTTCTATGATTCTATAAAATACCAAAATAACCCACAGCCTTGATACTCAGTTTGGCAAGCTAAAAGCATTGAACGGGTTCCCTTTAGTCATAAGAGAATTATACAACCCCCACCCCCCAGCAGTGAACAGATACTTAATTTACTGGCCACTACCAGATATCATATAAGTATAGCCCAAAATCACAGGAAATAAAGAATCACAGATGAAAGGGTCATAACATTATCTGTGAAACTAGTTTGTGCTGTCTGACAGCTAGGCACTAAGCAGATTCCCCTAGTGTAAATAGACAACAATATTAAGATGCAGAGACTCATCAACAGGACGGTAGACAGAAATAACTGTTGCAGGAAAGGATTAATAACATTTGCTGGCAAAACTATGCAACCTTTAAATGATGTTGCTGGTAGAAAAAATACATGCTTAATGTCAACATGAGAACACCACCAACATCATAATAATGATGATCATCATCATCATCATTATAAAATTAGAAGGTAAGTGAAGAATACTTCCTTGAAGATGACAAACCTCAATCAAATTACATTTCATCTGAGTTTTATTGGTTGTTTATTTAATGATAAGTACAAAAATTGTTCTTTTGAAATCCTTAAATATGAAAGGAGGTGTACTCTACATCCCTTTGGTGGTTTGCCTGTGAGGATCAAATCATGTCCCCAGCTCAGCTTCCTCACTGTCCCATGGAAAAGGTAAGCATTATTCTCTTTCTATGGAGTTGTAAATTAAAGAATAAGAAGAGGGCGACTTGTGTTTTTAATATTGTTTTCTGATGTGAGTTGCCCAACTTTAGATCTTCTTGGTCTGTTTTTTTGACCAGGCACAGCACTCACCAGCAACATTGGGAATGGGAGAAATCAGAGTCAAAGATGTTATGGCCAGAAGGAACCATTACAGCCTCCTGCATTACACAAGTCTTACAGTTTCATCAAGTCATGGTGGCATCAAGCCAGTAACTTGACGTTACATATTTCAGAAGGACACCAGGCTTGACTTACAGAGAATCCATCACATCCCCAAAACAAAGTTCTAGATACTTTGCTATAAAGTCCCTTCTTTCCAGTGTTCAGTTTCCAGACATCCCAAAAGGGACATTCTGAAATAGAGGCACCACAAAATTAACGAGCATCTTTGAACATGTTTTCCTGTAAGACTTGCTCAAGCCCACAAAAATGGATCCCGAGGTAGGAGACTTCTATGGTCATTGTCATAGCCTTCATTCTCAGAGCTAAAATTCTGTAAGCCTAGTCTATTACACAGATTTACACTACTTTTAAGTAGAACCAATTTAGTAAAACCAATGCAAGTGTAGATACTTTTATTTTGGCTACAAATGGCTTATTTCCATTTAGATTAATTCTGAATTAACTAAAAAAGTGCATCTTTATACAAATTTGAACTGATTTAACAAAAATCAGTTGCACCTACACAGTAAGCTAAATCAGTTCAAGTTTGCATGGAGACAAGGCTCCAGCCAACATATTACAAACATTTTATAAGTTTTGAAATGATTTTGTTCAAAGATTTTCCAAAAGAAGATAATCAGGAATAATGTGCACAGTCAAGAGTATTAGGGAAAATGATTAACTCAGGTTAATGAGTGGCTTTCTCTCTTGTCTCTCAACCTGAGAGTTACTTCAATGTAATCAAGCATGTAAAAAGTTTAAGCATTTGCAAGAGAATTCAGCCATTAAAACAATTATGAAAATAGCATAGAGTTTCTAACATCATCCATTAAAAGCAAATACACAAACAATTACAAAAAGTAGGACTGAAACTGTGAACTGATGCACTAGATTGGTTTCTTCTGCCTGTTTCAGAACTAGTGAAGAAAGCAGAAAAAGTTCAAGAGAAAGCAGTGGAGAAAGCAGACCCCGCCCCCCCCCGTGCTGGATAGCTGTATCGTACATACCACTGTACATGTATTCAGAAGTCAACCAAAATGTGATGCCTATGTTCTGTGAGTACAAATGTGAAAGGGCAAGTAAAACTGCTAGCAGCAGCCAGCATGTCAAATAGAACACACCTGGATTTGATCATCCCTCTACCTCCAACCTCCCTCCTATACTGCCCTACAGTTAGAGATCCATTGAATCAAGGGAAATCAAGCAAACATTTTAAAAAATCTGGGTTGTTGGAGTGTCTATACACATGCTCCACAGTGGTGGGGGGGGGAGGGCGGGGAGGGAGGAGGGGGCACTTTAATTAGAACAGCTCTCAGAGCCACTCTACTTAAACCAGCCACACTGTCACATGTATTTAGCATCCTGTGCTTCAAATAGTGGCATGGGTGCTTTAGCTACAGCTCGTTTGACGAGCTGTAGTTAAAGCGCCTCCACCGCCATTTTGAAAAGCAGGGACACTGAATACACATGATGCAAAGGCTACTGGAGCACACTAATTAGCATGCACCAGCAGACTTGCAGCAGACTCAATTGAGTCTGCTCCAACACATGCTAATTAGCATGTGTCGGAGCAGAGATCTGTCATAGGTTGCTTTGTTGCCTAACTCCTACTGGAGCTTAGCTGCTTTTGAAGATTCCACAAGGCAACAATCTGCATCATTAGAAATCTGGCCTCAAGTTCCTGTGGGAAGAACTATTCCCTTACTGAATTGCAGCTGGAATGTAAGATCCAGGATTGAAAATACTTCTGTGCCTGTGTTGTATTAGCACAGTGTTGACATCCACTGGATGGCATGGCATAATATCTGCTTTCATGTCAGTCTATTCAACCCCACCTAATTTAACATTTAAGTCATGGGGTTGAACGGATCTTGACTGACCAGTCCACTACTTAGTTAAATACTATGTTGTATATTCTCTTATATGAAAGACTAACAATCTAAGATTTTGTCTGCTTCTCCTGAATGTTGACAAACTGTAATATTATTTGAAAGGAGTAGGAGTTTCTGGGGCCTTTGTCTGAAGCATCTCTTTCCTTCTATTTGGTAGAATAATTTTACCAATAGCATTTCAATTTCCTCCTTCCAGGAAATCACCATCATGATGTCCTAGTATCAGAAAGAAGATTAAAAAGTTGCAGGTTTTTCTTCCTGGTATAAACAAGTGATGAGTGGTTTCTATTAATATATTAAAGGAAAATAGAATTAGAAGGAAATTTGATTGTATTTTTTTAAAATCATTTAAAAAAAACTATGCAAATGATTATGCTAAATCAACATGGACCAAGCATTACAAAACAATTCCCAATACAGGTTTCCCTCACTTTATGCAGGTTCTGAATGTGTGAATTTGCTCTTATGCAATGACCGTTTTTATACCAATAATTCGTTATATGTGAGGTAAATTCACTCTTGTGATTGGTGTGGTGGAATCCCACAGTCAGCTGCTTTGTGGGAGTGACGTGCACTGTGGGAGTGACATGCACCAAAATATGGCCTCCTGCATGGATCTGTGTTCTTTGCTCATGGTCTGTGACATGTATTTCTGTAGTTGCCATCCCCATTATGGTAACATTCACCACCACCCTGTGCTCGTGTGTGCTGTCTGCTGTTGGTGAGTACCTAAATTGTCTTGTAAAAGTGGTAAAAATGGGCCTGGGAGTCAGTACAATCGAGGTCTTGGAACATATCCCTATGTGTTACATTGTAAAGTGGCTTCCCTTTATGTGAATTTGAGTTATGCGCCATTTTCCAGGAATGCATGTACAGCATAAAGCAAGGAAAACCTGTACTGTTACCTTGCTATCAGTAGTATCAAAATCCAATTGAAGAGCCTGACAATAAAGTCTTATTTATATTGACTTCATCAAGACTACAATGATAGTAACAGTGCAGTTACCTGAACAGACTTGTCAATGCCAAAGAGAAGCCACTCTGATTTAACACTTAAGAGTTGTTAAAAGACTAAGTATGAACCATTAGCCATGAAGATTCTACCCCCTGGCTCCAGGCAACATACAGAACTAATATGGGACCTGACAAAAACAAAGCAACTCAAGCTAGATTTCATTAGAGAGGGAAGTTGTTGAGGAAAGCCAGGCCCCCATATTTTTTGAAAAAGCTAAGCGTGCCTAGGTCACCATCACATGATGTTAAAGGTGTAAACAAGATAGGTATGTATAGAAAACTATTGTTTTAAAATCCTTTTTCTCCAAATGCTTTGTTCTAAAAAGAGAATTGAAATTGGATCTACTGGATGAGCATAGTTGATCCATACAATATTATATAGTCCAAGGCTCAGTTAAAAGGCAGATAATTGGGGAAGCATACAGACATTTAGGGCCTCACCCTAACACATGGAGCTTTACATAAAGCACCAGGAGTTAGAGGCCTCCCCCTCCTTCCCAACCCAACAGATGTTTGCCTGTTGGACTGGAGAGGGGCTGAAGCCTGCCGGCACTAGCCCTGGCCAGCAGATGGGGACACTCCAACAGCCTCTCTCCCCAGACCCCAACCCCCACAGTTCCAGGGCTGTCAGCAGGGAAGGAAGAGCAGCAGCATGGAGCTGCTGGCTCTTTTGAATGGCCAGAACTGCGGGGGGGGAGTAACCCCACCTCTCCTAACCCTGCCAGGTACCCCAACTGGGTGTTAGGGACCCAAGCCAGGCTCATGAAGCAAGGAGGCTCCATTCCACCCCATCCTCCCCCTTAGCTCTGGCCATTCAAAGCCGCTGGCAGCCATGTGTTGCCACTGTTAAGAGGCCTGGGTGGTGGCTGGGGAAAGGGAGCTCCCCTCGCCTCATGTGCCTGGCCTGGCTCCCCCCATTACCCCAGCCGGGCTAGGTGGGGCAGCTCCAGAAGTAAGGAGGCTCCATTCCAACCTGCCCCTCCCCTCCTCAGCTCTGGCTATTCAGCAACTAGCAGCTCCATGCTGCTAGCTGCTCCCTCCCCCTCCCCCTCCCTCCCCCACTGACAGCCCCGAAAAGTGGAGAAAAGTTAACCTTGGAGGGAACACAAGTTCCCTAAGGCACTCTGCTTTAGAGCACCTTAATCTAATACCTCATTTGACCAGGGTTAATTTTTTGTATCATCAGCCATTTTAAAAGTGTTCTGCATGTGTGTTAAGTCACATCTGTAGAGTGCTTTCCGGGGCCCAAACACATGAAAAATGTAACTTATGTAAACACCCTCTATAGCAAGATGCCTGACACCTGAGGGGGCACACACAGAAAGAAGATGGGTCTATTTAGCTCTGCAACCTTGATGCCTTCCATCATTTCAGTAAGTCTAAAGGTCACATCCTCAGCTGAGTGAATCAGTGTTGTTATAGTCAATATAGTAATGATATACATGACTTAATGATCTTTCCCCAGGAATAAAGCCAGTGGAAGGTTTTACCAACCGAATATAGCCTGGATTTCACCATTTTTGTTGAAAGCATCCATGGCAGTCATATTATCTTCAAGATTAGAATTGTGTTTCTCAAATTCTCCCAGAAGGGTGGTACCTTACTGACAGAATTGATTTCTCAAATTCTCCAAGTCATACAATTGGTTGGAGGGGGGAGGGATAGGGGACTCCTTTGCCTCTGTGTAATCTTTAAGATCTTTATTTTTAGTCTTAACTAGCATTGTGCTCTTAATGACTTCAATTACCTGGCACATGGAATAGCTGCCTGCTTTCTGTGATACTTCAGGGCCTTTTCTGGTTTATCTGGTTTGATGATGGTGATAAAGAATCTTGATTACCATGTGTCTGTAATAGTAACATTTTCCATCCTGTTGAAAATTTCTTCCATCTTAAAGCTGTAGGCATTTTCTCATCAAAGCAGTTTTAATAATAAATTTCACATCAAGGGGAAAAAAGACAGTAAAGAAAACTTCCATAAAGATAAAATATGTCACAGAGAGGAGACAAATATTAACAAGTCAAATGGGTGTAGACTGGAGCTTGCTGGTACAACATGATTCAGTATGAACCCATAGGAATTAAAAGTAGTTTTGTAAATTGTTCTATAGTTGCCCTATATGAAATTAGACTGACATAAATAATGCGAGACACAAGGATTTTTGTGGATCTTTGTCCCTCACTTTTTTCCCTGGACCATCATGGTTATAACATCACCCCAATTCTACCATAGATAATTAATTTTTGCATTTTTTTCTTAAATGAAAATAGAGTTTCAACATTTCATCTCATGCTATTTATCTAAAAAATTATGATGTCTTGTGTCATAACCTATGCAACCATGAGGCTAGCAACAGTATCCCTTTGCTTGATGCATATGCGTTACTCCACAAATGGATAAATAATTATGGCATGTCATGGACATTAAAGACCAAAAAAGACTATTCATTTTATCTAGTCTTTCCCACCTGCAAATCCATGAACAGATGGATCTCTTTAAATTTGTTTCTATAAGCTTCTGCCAAATGTTTTCCCTTTGGGAAGGAGGGGCTTGATGGGTCACAGAGAATGTAGAGGTCATAGCTTCCACATTCAATGTAGAAGGCCGGTCCTACATTGCCCTCAGGATCTCACCCTCCCACGACAGGGTTAATAAGCACCCCTAGGAAACTTTGTTTTTGTCTGTGGTACTTTACAATACAATGCTTAGCAGAGATGAATCAGCCCTCCAGGGGGACATAGCACGTAAAACCCTCTCCTTCCTGGTCACGCCCTCAGAATCCCCTCGAAGGCTGTACGGTAGGCCTGTACGAAGCAGCAAATTTGGATTCAACTGATTTCAAATGGGAACACTGACCATTCCTGTAGTGGCTGGCACCGGTCGCTTCCAGCACCATTTTCCATTCTGAAATTTTCAACAGGATGGAAAATGTTACTATTACAGACACATGGTAATCAAGATTCTTTATCACCATCATCAAACCAGATAAACCAGAAAAGGCCCTGAAGTATCACAGAAAGCAGGCAGCTATTCCATGTGCCAGGTAATTGAAGTCACTGAGAGCACAATGCTAGTAAGGAAATTTCAAATGGGAACACTGACCGTTCCTGTAGTGGCTGGCACCGGTCGCTCCCACAGCCATTGCAGTTGGGGCTAGGGTGAATGTGGACACACTACAATGTGTCCCACTCCACCCGGGGCTCCGCTTGCTGCCACACCCCCAAACCCTTGCTGTAGCAGCCCCAGAAGCAGCTGACACCAGCTGCCTGCACCATGGCATGGCACAGCCCAGGAGTTGGGGTAAGTGGATCCCAGGCACAGGGGGCAGCCCCAGGAACAGCACCCCTCCCACCACACCTTCGCTAGTCCCAGCTTCAGTCCCTCCCCACCTTGGAAACCTATCCCTATTTGTTACATTATAAAGTGGTTCCCTTTATGCAAGGGAAACCTGTATAGCCTATGGCTGAATCTCCAAATTAGCCCCGAAACTCTCCAAATCCATTCGGAGGCTTCCAATTCAATTCAGAACTCTTAACGGGTCTCCCAATTCGAGTCAGATTCAGAGGTTTGGCTGCTGAATCGGGCCAAATCTCCTCCAAATCAAATTGGCTACTAAAGCTTCGCACAGCCCTACTGTGTAGTGCAAAGAGTTACTTCCACAACACCAGCTGGAAGTCAAGTACACTACAAAGATTCAACTTCCCCCTTCTGCTCATTTTCTCAGTTCCATTCTCCTTCTAATGGCTCTTTATATTCAGGGGTGACGTGTAGGGGGTGCATGCGGGTGCACATGCATTCCCTGAGTGTGGCGGTGCACCCCCTACAAAAAGGCACCGCTAACACTGTTGGTGACACCTGTGGGCAATCGCCTCTTGCCACCTTGCCGACACCACCAGCGGCATCTGCGGGCAGTCCACAATCTCCGCTGGCTGTCACCGATGCTGCCAGCGGCATCTGCAGGTGGTTGCTGACCCCTGGTCGGCACTTGCCAACCCCCCCACCCCACACTGCTGACAGCGCCGGCGGCGTCTGCGAGAGCTCCCCTGCTTACCACCACCAGGCTCTTGCCGCCACACTCCCACTGCTGCCGTGCACCCTGCAGCCTCAGGGGGCACATGTTGTTCATGTTTACATTCACTGTGGCAGTGAGAAAGCAGATTTTAGTCTTGAAAGAGCTTCCAGTGTGTTACGTCTCAGCTCTGTATTCTTGGGCAATCGGGGCACAGAATACAGTCTGTCTGACTCACAAAGGACTCCGGCAGGGAGCGCACTGGGGGGTGCTCCTGCACCCCTCTGTTACTCACCCCCCTCCCCTCCTCTACCTAAACGAAACTGATTAAGATGCAGTGAGAGACGCACCTAAGACCCTCACCAGATAAGGGTGACGAGTGAATCAACTGCCCTAGGTCTCATTTACATGAGAGATGGAAAACAGAAAGCCTGAAGCAGAGGCTGCAGTGAATTCTGGGACCAGAGAAGCAGGAGAGCGCTGCATGATGGGGAATCTGTGCTTCCAATGTTAATCAACCCATGTTCACACACACCCAGCTCAGCATTTATCAGACCAGTTCTAATCTGGATTTGCTAAGGACTTTCCCCCCCCCAGACACACACACACAGCTCTAAGTTTAATAGGCATCTCGGGCCGTACATTCCCCGGTCCCACTATGGGAGGCCTATTTAAACTTGATTGACTAAAACTCGGTTGCCGGGTTAGGGAATGCTGAGGCAAGAGACCGAGTCAGAGGGGGTATGGGCAACATTTGAACAATGGTTAAGGGTTCATCACACCATCCAGCCTGCTGGAGCCCTAATCCCAGGTGTTGTCATATCTTTCCCGAGACGACTGGTGGGAGTCCTCTCCACAAAAGGTTATGAGCACCCCAATAATTGCTTTAAGTCTGTTAAAAGACTATAGTAAGATCTGGAAAAGTCATGCTAAGCTGAGGCTTGTGCACAACAAGTAAAAATCCAAAATCCTGATGCTGCAAGCTATCTATTGTTCCTGAAGAAACCATGAGATATCCCATCAGTATATCTGCCACCCATAGGAATCTCAAGCTGGCTCCCAAGTATTTGGGTTACTCCCTAATCTTAAGTGTTTCCTGATTATCAATCAGTTTCCTGAGATGGTCCAAACCAGATAACCCCTTGTCAATAGAAAAGACAATGATTTACACTACTGAGGGTGCTTCGAAGCAGCTAAACTGAGGGTATAAAAATCTGTAAGTGTGTGTGCTGCTAGAAGAAGAG
>NW_005842967.1:346055-352126 GCF_000455745.1 Alligator sinensis | reverse complement strand
CCGGGTCAGGCGTGTCACGTTAATTTGTGTGTGTTTGTGTGTATGACTGATTTGGTGACTGGAGGAACCCAGCCCCATTGAGATTGAGACCTGCAAGATAGCTCCATTGGGGGTGAGGGCTTGCAGAAGGGAGAAATACAGCTCCGTATAGTAACACAAGCAGCACATTGACAGAATCACCAAGACCCTAGAAACTATCCCTAATAAATGAGCACACCCCAAAGGAATGGGCAAATTTGGTAACAAGTGTTCCATCTTCCTCCTGATATGGAGATAAAAGTAATCCGATTTCCTAAGTTATGAACTTGTCATGTTAAAGATCCTTCAAGAGGTTCATTTCAGCAACAGGACTCCTGGTGTAACCTACTTGGGACCACAAGGGTTTGAAACCTTGATCTGCAGATGAAAGAGACCAAGCCCCAAAACTAGAGCTAAAGAACTACAGGACCGATATTTTTAAAAGGTAGTTAGGCAACTAAAGATGCAGGTAGATAGCTACTGAGAACTTTGAAAGCACTTAGGTGCCTCACTCACATTAATTTTAATAGGGGTTTGGTTTCTGGGCATTTTTACCTACAGGCCAGTCGCATCATACGCGCATTTAACTTGCGCGAATTCAACTATACACAGGTGGGGAGGGGGGGCGGGGCTTGAGTCTGCACACAGCGCTGCTGCTTACCTAGAGGCCTGGCCACCAAAACCTCCCACTGCTGCCATGGAGCCGTGCCCGGACCTGCGTGGCCAGCCGCTGGGCGTGGTGGTGGCCGGGTGGCAAGCAGCCATCCCCACCACCATCCCGCGTTATGCCGCTGCCACCAGCCACACAGCTCTAAGCATGGCTCCGTGGCGGTGGCGGCGGGAGGTTTTGGAGGCAGAGGCAGTCACTGGTGGCACAGTAATATGCAATTTCACTATACGCAATTTTCGTCTTACACGCTGCCTTTAGAACGTAACCCCCGCATAAGTTGCGACTGTACTGTAATTATCTTTGTGTCTCTGGATAGAAGCATCCTAGCAGGGACCTGTAACCTGAACCTAACCTCTGTTTCGTGTTTCATGGGCCTCATTTCGCAGATATTTATTATCACGAAAAGTACTTAATGAGCAAATGGAAACATAGAACTAGGATTTTAGACAAGGACAAAGTCAGCTTTGTGTCAGTCTTGCTTCTAAGCACCCAAAACTCTGAAGCCAACAAGAAGTTTCTGCATGTTTGCTAGAAATGTAGTCTTCACATATTCTTCACTAGTGTAATAATCTAGGAATACCCTATTCACATTCTAGACCACATCTGAACATAGAAGAAACTTTGTATAGAAAGTTCTTGTAAGATTGTTTTACTCAGTCCTGTAACTAATGGAATAAGAATTTAAGCACCATTACTCAATTACTTGAACAGTGATCAATACAGCTCATGGCTATTGGCTACTGCTGAATCTCAATGCCTTGGTCTATCCCAACACTAGTAATGACCAGCTCAGCATACAGATAGCCTTTATTGAACCGTTATGAAATGATAAAGTCTGGTTTTGCTCCCAATTGGCAAGATGACTGATTTTTTCCAACTGCAAGAATTCTGTGAGATATGCATGTAAGTTTTTAGCGTAGAGGATATTGCAGTACATGTTAAAAACAACACACACACAATTCCAAAGAGACTCTGTTCCTCCTTGGGTATCATTATACTAGTCTCCTGGGTTCCTGTATCTTTGGTAAGCTAAAGATGCTCCCTATGCTGACAAGGTTGATCAGTCAACCAGTTACTTGTTGCATCTTTACTCATAACAAGACACCTCTGTGCCTGCTGGAACAAAAGTACCTTTTCCTATAATGTTATTTTGTTTATTCTGCCCACAGAGAAAAAGAACAATATGATCTTCAAAGGACTTTCAGAAAGGACCATCTGCCCTAGAGTCACAACTGACTGACCACACCAAAGAATATGGCTATGACTGATATAACATTGCGGTATAGCTTTCCAGAACAAACAGGTGGCTAGAAGCTCTCTCTAACTCTATAAACATCCATTTGATGAATGTGCATAAGTAAATTACACGGAAAAAAGGGACTGCAGGCCTGCACAGAGAATATCAACTCTGGGATTTCCACTGTAAGCAGATCATTTTCTTGGGGGAAGAAGAGGAGCGTTATTTTTTAAACAAAGTTCTTCAATTTAAAACAGAACTCAAGATGAGTATGTAGCAATTCTAATGCGTTATTCTAGGATTGTAACACGAAATAGTTTAGCCACTTAACTTCCAAATTGGTTTCATTTTCTGCAGCAAGCAACAGTGGTTGATGATGACAAGGGACAAGCCATGGATGCAATAGGCACCATCTTCTTACAAATGAAATCAATTGGAAAACACCTGGGGGCAGATTTTTAGGCATGCTTGTCTCTAGTGGGTTATGGAATAGAGAAGATCCCACACAATTTACTGATTCGTTTAATGCAATGGCTGGGGAAATTTTTAGCTACTTGCACGATTTCACAATGATTACACACTTAATTCATACAACACAATTTTATTTTAAAATTCTTTGCTACACATATAACACTGCTTAGCTTTAAGAAACAATCCTCCAAATGCACTTCCTTCCCAAACAATGTTATAAGAATTAGTATTACAAAAACAACTACAATTACAACTAAAAGTTAAATTTGAATCAATACTATTATTTTCATAATATACTTACAATCCTAGAATTCTGAGAAGCCAAATGCCTAAATATGATTTCATTCCTCAGTAGTACAATTTAATGGGTTGGCCTCAGTAGTACAGTTCAATGGGCTCGCCTCAGCAATACGAGTCAATGGGCTGGCCTCAGCAGTGATAGGACTAAGTCCCCTTCCTTCAGTCCCTTTCGGGCGCTCTACAGCTTCAGCGTGAACTAAGAGATTCGTGTTCACGGAAAGGGTGGTTCAGGTGATCAGTCTGATTGGGCCTACACTTGCGATTCTTCCTTTGTCGTTCTGCAAGTGAAGTCACCTCCAAATTGGAAGAGTAGGTTACAGTTTTTATTGAGTGAGTTGCCATCCTGGGCCCCTCCTACCCAAACCTGTCACTACCCCCAAATTTGGGCTCGGATCTTTCTCAACAGATTCTTTTGCTTAGTAATTAGTTTCTTTTGTTGATCATTTTAATTACTTTGAGGAACTTCCATACCACTGAAAGTGACCTTTTCTTTCCAATTTTTTCAAAGGCCCTAGGGTTTGATCTCTCGGAATTTAGGATATTTGCTTAAGGGTCTTTTTTAGGTTCTCTTTGTTAAAGGCCTCTAAAGATAAAATTCAAAAGTTAAGACTTTGAGCAAAGTCAGGACCTTCCGCACGTAGACCAAAACAATGGCCTAGATAAGAAGATAAATCTTGTCTTCTTCCTAAACTGGCTAATGGGCAACTATTACAAACATTCAAACTATCTCATTCAATATGACAATGCTGAGAGGAGTAACTGATAGGCTTGTGCAAAGCGGCTAGTATTTGCTTCAGATTCGGCTGATTCGGGGGACAGTGATTTGATTCGGTGATTCAAATGACTGTCCCGAATCGGAGAGTGGGCAGGGGATGGGGGCTCGTTGCAGAGCCCCCACACAGCACAGGGCAGTGGGGGGCAGCGGAGATCGTCCCCCTGCCTGGCAGCACCCAGTGACTGCAGGGCTTTTTTTGTTTTGTTTTTTTTATTTTTAAGTGCCAGGATGCTGGGCCCGGGCGAGGCAGCCATTGACCAGGCTGGGAGAGTGGGCAGGGGGCTCTCAGTGGGGCTGGGGGAGCAGACAGGGGATGGGACCTGGCGGGGTCCCCCCCATGGTCCCCACCCCCCTCCCCATTCCCTACTTACCGGCACAGAGTCCGGGTCCAGCTCCCTGTGGCAGCGAATGGGTACTGCCCAAATCTTTGAAGCTCTCCGAATCTTTTCCAAATCTATAGAGAGAGCTTTGAATTGAGCTGGACCTTTTTACTGGTCTCCTGATTCTATTTGGATTCAGAGATTTGGCTGCCGAATTGGGTTTAATCTCCGCTGAATTGAATCAGCACCTGAAGCTTTGCACAGCTCTAGTAACTGAAATCAGTGGGAATCTAGCACCTAAAGACCCTTAAAAACCTGGTCCTTATTGACAAATGTAAAGAAAAAGAGGATGGGAGGCAAGAAGGAAAATAGATAAAAGTGAGTAAATCCTGTAGGACAATTGATGATACATCAGGGGCGGGCAATTATTTTGGGCAGCGGGCCACTTAGTAAGTTTTGGCAAGCCATCAAGGGCCGCATGATAGGCAGCCTGGGGCAGATAAATATTAATTTTCTAAATTTTTTCAGGGCCCCATGGGCCAGATAGAATGGCCTGGTGGGTCACATTTGGCCCCTGGGCCGCATTTTGCCTGCAGCTGTGATACATGCATTTTAAAACTACTAGGGCTGTGTGAAGCTTTGGGTGCTGATCCGATT
The DNA here is from genome assembly GCF_000455745.1 of Alligator sinensis. Lineage (NCBI taxonomy): Eukaryota > Metazoa > Chordata > Crocodylia > Alligatoridae > Alligator > Alligator sinensis. Next base: position 347,678 of record NW_005842967.1, on the reverse strand, counting down.
TGGAGGAGATTCAGCCTGCTTTGGCAGCCTGATTTGGCAGCTGAATCTCCCAATCCAAATCGAATTGGGAGACCAATAAAAAGGTCCAAATCGAAGATATCCAAAACGATTCAGAAAAGATTTAGAGAGCTTTGGAGATTCAGGCAGTCCCTACTCGCCACCACAGGGAACTGGACCCGGACTCCGTGCTGGTAAGTAGGGGGGAGGGGGGAGGGGACCATGTGGGGGACCCCCATCAGGCCCCATCCCCTGTCTTCTCCCCCCAGCCCCTCTGAGCGTCCCCTGAGCCTCAACAACTCCCCCAGCCCTGTCAATGGCTGCCTTCCCCGGCCCCAGCATCCCAGTGCTTAAAAAAAAAGCCCTGCATTCACTGGCTGCTGCCAGGCAGGGGAGCAATCCCCACTGCTCTCCACAGCTCCATGCTACGTGGGGGGGCTCTGCCATGAGCCCCCTCCCGATGTACCAGCTCCATCAATGGCTGCCCTGCCTGGCCCCAGCTCCTTTTTAAAAAAAAAAAAGGCCCACACTCATCAGCTGCTGCAGTGGACATTGGGACTCCTGGGGGCTTCTGGCAGAGCCCCCACACGCAGCGTGGCAAATACTAGCCACTTCACACAGGCCTAAAAACTACTTCTATGTTTCACTACCAACCCAGCTAGGTATTTCCTTGTCTGCCTTCAATAAAGAACTTCTCATTCTTCTTATACCTGTTAAAATCAATAACAGTGATGCATACCTGTCAAGGGGAACATCAACTGCAGACCTAGATAATATTTTGCTAGAGAATCAAATAACAAATTTCTCACAGTGTAATTTCAGAACCTGTTTTAAACCATGTTCTATGAACAGTGCAGTCAACGGGTATGATAATCAGACTGTGCCATTAAATAAATCACTCCATTATTCTAAATGTCAAAGTATTACTTTTATTTTTTCATTTTAAAAAACGAAGTATAACAAACCTCATAGCAAGTGTGCAATTCTCATGGTTACTTTCACCCTCCTCATAAGTTCTTTTCGAAACCACTCCCTGCCCCTAGCCCAGTGACTTTTAAAAATATGTGTTTAGTTTCACAACACTCTTTAAATATCTGTGAAAAATAGCTAAAATGTATGAGCAAGTGCGACTTCTGAAGCATTATAGATCCCTGGATTATTTAACACTGACATAACCCCTTTAACTGATAGATCTTAGGAGTACTCAATAGATAAAGTACCATAATCTATTTTTCTAAGGTGGGAACAGACTATGACCTAGCTGAGCAAAGTATGCGCATAAATTTCACTTAGTCAGTGAGTATTCAGGAAAATACTTAAGTGCATTCTCAAAGTTAAGCCTAAGCATCATTAAGTATGTACTCAGGTTCTTTGTTGAATCAGGGTCAGGCTGTGAAACTGCTTTCCAAGCTCCATTTTGCAGAAAATATACCACTAAGATAGAGCTAACGGGGGAGAAAAGGGGTGGCAAGGAGGGTTGGGTCTGTCCTATTGTATCGGAGGAAACAAAACTAAATAAGAAAGGCGGGGGGGGAGATCAAACAAACTATATCCTAGGAACACACACAGCAATTACCATATTTACCTGAATCCAAGATTACTTCAACTTTAACATGCCCCCCCCCC
>NW_005842967.1:337098-346006 GCF_000455745.1 Alligator sinensis | reverse complement strand
GCCTGCACCCCACCCTTTATTTTCCCCTGTCTGTCCCCTACTCCCTACCTCCCCCACCCCTTGCACCCTATGCCTGCCCCCTGCTCCCTGGCCCACCCCCACTTACCTTCTGCTGCAGCTCTGCTCTTCCAGGGTACTCAGCAGTAGCATGGTCCCAACCCAGCCCAGACAAGAAGCAGCAGCAACAGCTCCTGACTGGGCAGAGTCGGAACTGGAGGGACCTGAGCTAGAACAGAAGGTAGAGGGGACAGCTGGAGGCAACGGAGTTAGGGGTGGAAGGCCAGCTGCATGTGGGAGGCAAGCACAGGCACAAGGGGCAGGCTACAGGTTCCCCGCCTCTCCAGTCTCCTCTGCACTCCCCTCATCTGCATGCTCCCCCAAACAAGCTCTTCCAGCCAGAGCCGAGTGGCAGCTCAGCTCTGGTTTCAGGCCAGGACCTGGAGCCAAATCTGGAGCTGAGCTGCTGCCTTGCCCTGGGCTGGTACTTGAATCCAAGATAAGACTTCCCCCCCTCCCGCCCCCCATCCTGACTGGGGGGAAAAAGCCTGTCTTGGATTCAAGTAAATGCAGTACTTGAAAGAAACAGTTTCACCAAGGAAAAGAGGCTTTGTCCAAGCTTTGAACAAAGTCTGACTTGTGTCCATGGAAGTGGATTTAAATAAGTATAAATTCTAAGACAGAAAGGATAAGACTTCAAGCAGGGCTTTTTGAAATAACCTGTCTTCAGTACTTCTGCACAAAAGGCTGGGATCTTTGGTTTGCAAGAAAATAATTTTTCACAATTACGGTGCTGTTTTGATGAGAAGTCTACCCTTTCTTCCAAAACAGCCATAAAAACTGCACTCTTATAAGCTGACCCCACAAATAAACAGGCCCCCAATAGTGTTGACTTGTGTACTTGCAGTATTCATGCAATAAAAATACCAAGTCACATTTTTTTCAATGCGGTTGTTATCTTGGTATTATTAATGAATTTAACCCTTTGTATCCTTTCCTCGTTTATGTGATTCTCCTGTGGGACTGTGAATAAGCATTTTACAGGCTTTATCTGTAGTTACTTAGTCAGGGAAAACTGATTTATCTTAAAATTGAACCTGAAAACATGGGGTCAGCTTATATGTAGGGTCAACTCATAACTGGAGCAACACAGTTTATCTAGGGACATAATCATAAACAACAATAGCAATAACATCATTTGGCAAACTAATCTTGGCATTTAGGCTGCAATTCAGGAAAGCACTTGAGCACATGCTTATATTTACCCACCAAAAGATGCATGCTTAAAAACTGTTCTAAATAGTGATGTTTCTCTAAGTCAGGGACTTAATGAAATCAAATGAAGTAGGAACATCTACTGAAACTTCAGAGTAAATTAACACTAAAAGCCTGATAAATCCTGCTGTATGCTGGGGCCAACAATAAAAACATTGCACACTTTGCTAAAATATATAATTATTCAGATCATATAATTTAACAAGCCAGTTCTCCATAAAGTTAGTTTTAAAAGATGCTTATTCTTTAACCCCTGATGTTTGACTGACAGAAAATGTAGTTCTCTCAGACAAATGACCATATAACCAGACTCAAAGATTGTTCTGTTTTCTAGATGCTGACCAATTAAATACTACCTACAAAGCAAGCCTATTTTAGTTGCTATCAACAGCAACAAAAAATTGTTCTTCAAGACCTCCTCTCCTATGGCTCTAACTCAGCAATTGTTCATGCAGGTGTCTGGCTTTATCCACATGAGTTGTGCCAATGAAGTCAACAAGATTTCTCATGAATACAAAGCAAAGCATGTGCACAGGTCTTTGCAGGACTGAGAGCCTAAATATCAAATATGAGCACAATACCCAGTCCTCCTTATGCCCTGGAAAGGATCCAACTCAAGTCCCTGGGACTTTACAGAGAACTAGAGAAAAGGTTTAACCATTTGTGTCTCAGTAGTAATCAGGCTCCTTGTTCCACATACTCCCTATGCTATTTAAACAGAAGCTTTCCAAAATTCATGTTGGAATAATAAAAAGGTCATTTAAAAGATTTTTAAAACCAACTCTTTATGAACTAAAATGCTAATTTATTTCCCTACCACTATGAAACTGCAATAAATAAAATAGCCAGGAGATGGCGGTCACTTACTTTGACTTAGTTGTGAATTGGCTTTAGATAAACCATGAACAGAGTCTACAAAACTAAAACTTAAAAGAAACTCATAAAAAGTTTTACATGCTGTTGTTATTTAATACAATTTCATAAATGAAAAATGCATAATGCAAGACATCCAAAATATAGTCCAAAGGATATGTTCTATTAAGTGTATCATAAGCCCTGATCTTTACACATTCAAAACCTTGAAATAAACACATCACTTTGAGCTGGCCCAAAGTTTTTTTAAGAACTGGTACGTCTACATGTTCAGTAATGTGCTTTTGCTGCTGCACATTAAATTTAGCACCTCTAATGTGCAGTACTAAAAAAATGCACGTTAGGCTGCACTTAGGTGCAGTAATGTAGGTGCATGCTTTTTTAGTAACACTGAATGTTAAGTAGCTTCTGTTTAAAGTGCACTAGTTTTTTGACAAGACACTTTAATGCACAGTCAAATAAGCTACTACGCATTAAAGCACATTTGTAGATGCACAAAGTGATGCCTAAATTAGGCTCCTACATCCTTATTTAAGCCCTAATAATGCACAAATTTGACCTTCTACCTTAAGATCCCCATATAGTGTAATGGAACTATGCTGATTTAACATAACTGAGAATTTCAGTAAGGTTATTCTCCCTGAATTAAGAACACACTTGTATTTTTGCTGTGTCAGGACTGTAGACCCATAAAGACAGTCTGATTTTTAAAACTGCTAACCATCCAAGAGCTTTTATTTACTTCTGCAAGAAGTTTTGAGAACAAGATGCTAATTTCACTGACTATTCAAGAACCTAAGTTTATGGACCCATTCTGAAAGTCTTGGGCTTAGACTTGAAAGAAATACAAAGAAATTTAAGTAAGCAAAGTTGGACAAATATTTTTGAAGATGGAGGGGATTAATAAAGGCTACAATGTAATAGATTGTCTTTATATTTAAAAAAAATCCAACCCTATATTTCTGTTCACAGAACAAAGGTACCCTTGTTATTGCTTCACTTACTAAAACAGTTGAAAACAGCATAGAAACTACATGTGTATGTATAATAATTTCCAGTTTTAAAATCAGTGCTAATTTTTAGAACTCTTCACATCAGAAACTCTGGATGGAAAAAATACACAATTTAAATTATTTCCTTTTTTGCTCAAAAATGTCAGTGTTTCAAGTAATTCTACAACAAAATTAAGCAAGTCACATTCAAAAGGTATAGAAAGCCTTTTTTTAACATAAACAGTAAGCCTCTCTCATTTGAAATTGACTTCTCTCTTTCTTTTAACTGTGGGATTGTAGCTTCCTCTGATGCTGGATATACATGTCCAAGTGACAGCTACCTGCTTTTGGAAATATATCTTTGTGAATGGGAATACATTAGAGGCACTACTTGTTTTCCTGATTTGGTCTAGAATAAATTCCACTGCTAGGGACTAACTCTTTACTTGAAAAGTAAGAAGTATCCTTGATCATTCCTGAAAAGGGGTAGTCCACAGCTGAGTAAAGAGGGAAAGCTGGAACTAACCCAGATGCTAAGTAAGGTGATATAAATCCTGGGAACCCTCTCCCAGGAGCTGAATATGCCAGCCTTAGAGGGCTGATCCCCAGTCTAGGGCCTACGCCATACAGATTTGTTTCACTTCTAAACAAAGGAGAACTAGTCTGAAGAGGAGAGAAAGCTGATTTATTGACAAATCCTCCAACACCTAACCCAGCTAAACTCAAACTAGACGCTCTCTGTAAAGCACTGAGTGCAGACCTGGATGGGCTTGCATTGATGTCTTCTTTATGCTCTTTCCCATTCAAGATGTGCTCTATGGCTTGGACAACGTCTCCTTTGCAGAACTGCAAAACGTTTTCCAGCCTGTTTCGTTTATAACTGGGGAAGACCTTGGTTAGAATGTCAAGAGGGTCTCTTGGTCTAGACCCAGCACTAGGAGGGCTGGAACTAAAGGCAGTAACATCCTTGGACCATTCACTTTCGTTTCCTGATTCCATATCTGAAGAAGAGGGGGATCCTGAGCTGTCTGCAGTTTCCAGCTGCTCCTCAGGACCAGGGGACTGAACTCTCTCTTCCTTTTCTGAAATGTCGCAGCAGGGTGGCTTCTCTCTGTAGTTTCCGCTAGCTCCTGCAGATTTAGAAGATCTTAGCAGAGGAGGATGCAGTATGGGCATGGGACCTTCTGGTCGGGCACGGTACAGGTCATATTTCTGTGCCTTCTCTTCTGGGGAAAATAAATAAATAAATTAGTCTAAAGGTCATCAACTAAACTTCTAGAGCCTTGTAGAAAGGTAGCAAAATTCCCAAACAGTACATAAAGCTCTTCCAAAGAGCAGATCTAGAGTGGGAGGTGCCAACTTTTGTCAAGTAGATGCTAAAACTCACATTGACTTCACCAGAGCCAGAATTTACTCTCATCTTCAAATCAGTGATACTATCCTTAAGATTATGGGCTAAAAAGGGACAACCTAAAATTAAAAAAAAAAACCCTGCACCTTCACACTAAAAATACCAAAAGGAAATAGCAGCCTCCTGCCCCCAACTCTCCAGAAACTCCTGTGCTGGAAAAAAAGCATTCACTTCCCTGGACTGAGACAAGCTTACGCCAAGATGAGTCTCCCACATTTATTTAGAATTATATCAGCTAATTTTAGTGAGGAAACAGAAGTTTGTAATTTTTTTTTTTCCGAGTTAGCAATGTCGACTCTGAGTTGATTTCTATTACTGTGAGTTGATTCCTATTACTTCTCATTCATCATCAATAGGATTATTTATTACATACATATTATTACATTACATTATTTATTACATAGGATTATTTATTACATGCAGATTTTCACTGAAAGACACCATATTTGTTTAGTCCTACTTGTCTGGGGGAGAAAATTTAGGAACAAAACTTTTGCTATTTTGGGTGTAACTTTCCTCTACTTGTTTACAAATGAAATGGAGATTTTCAAGATGGATCAGGCAAAAGTTTTATTCTTCAAACTTTTCCAAATACTTCCCTCCTACTACTTCAGTGCTTAAGTTTGTGAACAAAAAGAAAAACAACTAATTTAAAAAAAGACAGAGGGCAGTTGGTCCTCAGAGGAACAGGTTTTCCAAACTGTCGTTTTTTAGCTGAGTGACAGACAATAAGTGATGCCAGCCCAATAGCAAATCCTTGAAGGTGTAGGGCTCTTTAAATTGACCAAGCAAAAATTTGCTGAAATATGCATTTTCTAATAAATTTTTCACATGGCATTTCCATACACCTTGCATAAATCTGGGGCCTAATTCTGCATGCCTCTCCTCCCGTTTACAGAGAGCTTGCAGGGCTAGGTCTTAAATAAGGTCCTATTTGTACCTCTGGACCGTCACAAACTGACACTTTAACAACACATTCCCACAGACTTAACTGGGAGTTTGCATGAATCTGATCACAGGGTAGGAGTTTAAGAGATCCACATCTGCCTTGTTTTAAAGTTATCATTGTGAGAGACACTGAATTTTTGCGATACATAATAATAACTCTTACTGCCAGTAATAAATATCTCTATATATCCTTCCTTTGCCTCTAGCCTGAATGCATGTTCTTACTGTATATAATTTCCCCACCCAAAAGCTTCACTTCTGATTTTAATTTTACCTAAATCACAAACACAACACTTAAAATATGTGATTTCTCACAGGCACAAGCCAAAGCAAAAATTTGCAGATAGGTAGAGAACACCAAGTCAAACTTAAAAGGCAACAATTCAAGGCTCCCATAAAAGCTCAAGGTAATACTGTTGTTTCTTTTTTTTTTCCCCGTTATGGGAGTGGGGGAGGGGAACAATTAATATGGGACATGGCCAGGGCACATGCCCATGGGGGTAGACACTTTTGCCTGCACAGACCATTTGATGGCACTGAAGCTTCATATGGCAGAGAGGTCCGTCTTGTATATACATTGATTTGTAGGCCTTGGACTTTAAAGGTTATTTTAAAAGAAACTACCACAAAAGTCATTGCAACATGCATGCAACAATGAAAACTCTTTCAAATTGCACAATCTTGACTTTTGCGCTCCCCTCCCCTAGATTTTCACTGCTAAAGATTTTACAATATCCTACATTTTATTTTATGCAGTCCTGAACGGTCATGTTCTGCCCTTGCTCAAGTCAGTAAGAGTTTCACCATTGTCCTCATTCTCTCTCTTTCATATGACATTTTAGGATTACAATGTTCACACAACATTCATAGATTAATATCTAAATATGATAGACATTCAGCTGCTTCAAGGGGGTAGCTGCATAGATTGATTTTAGATTGCCATGAAATGATCTAATTGGGCAATCGTTCACAATGTGTTGCACCATTTTAAAAATCGCACCACAATTGTAACCCAGACTCTACTGTCTTTAGTGATGCTAACTCAGCTTTTGGAACCTGAGCCTTTCCAGGATGAGAGACCAAACCAATTTAACTGAAAGTTCTCCCAGGTATACGCATGCCAACTTTCCTAACATTTAGCTGCTGAAGTATTCCCATAAGCCTTAACTGGACTTCTCCATTAAATAAAAGTCTGTAAGATCAGGCTCAACATTTTAAACAATATAATGCACCAAAATTAGCAGGAGCAAGTTATACCTGAACAAACACAAAAAAACCAAAAATAAAAACACCACGTACTTTTTCAAATCATCAGAATGCCAACTGTCAGCTACCTAACAAATGTGACCTTGGCTTAAAGAAATTCAGCTAGCACCATTTTTTATTTCATTTCTCAAAGCTGCATTGTATTGCACTGCACTGTTAACCCATTACTTACCATACTTTGTATGCAGATGTTGCACATGCATTATTATGCAAGATCCTGCAACTGCTTAACACTGAAGTTTTATTCAGTGTTCTACCCACATACAAAACTGTAGACATTTTTTAATGCATGTTTTACTCTGCAGCAGGTTTACTGAGGTCAATGGAAGTACGTGAGAGCTTGAGACAAAGGGGACACTTGTTTGTAACACTCGAGCCATATACGATAAATCTAGTCTCTAACTTACCCACGTAATATTAAAGTGGCTGATAGCATTTTAAATTTATTATTATGCCTATTACTGATAATAAATGATGAGGATAATAGAGGTTGTTAGCCCTTAGTAAGACAGCACAGTAGACACTAAGTGAAAAAAATCAATAGGCCTTCATGAAACAGTCCCAAATGTATGTGTCCCTACCCTCACTTGACAGAGAGGTACCTAGCCACATCTATCTAAAGGAGGGGTGGGCAATTATTTTGGGCAGAAAGCCGCTTACTGAGTTTTGGCAAGCCATTGAGGGCTGTGTGACAGGCAGCCAGGGGCAGATAAATATTAATTTTTAAAAAATTTTAGGAGCCCCACGAGCTGGATAGAATGGCCCAGCAGGCCACATCTGGGCCACAGGCTGCATTTTGCCCACCCCGATCTAAAGGAAAGCAGAAGGCAGGAAAGGGGTACTTTACAGCAGCGATTCTCAACCAGGGCCCCAAGCCATCTTGAAGTGCCTTGAGATCCTTTCAAGGGTACTGCACAAGCTGAGCACTGTTAAGTGTGCCAACACCATACCCATGAGAGACTCCCAGAGCTGACACAACAGGATGGCTCCCCACACCACAGAGCCCTGCCCAGTTGCACTCTCCCCAAGTTCTCTGCCACATGGAAACAGTGCTGCTATTTTTCCAGGGTCAAAAAAGAGTGAAAAGCCAAAAGCTTAAAAAAAAAAAAAAAAAGGGTTAGGAACTGCTGCTTTGGAGAGGAGGCAAACTGGGGGGGGGCATGAGCTCCAGGGGCCTGTCTTACTTATGGCTTTTCAACCAAGATCAAAAGCATTAATAGTAGGCAGAAAAAAAATTAAATCACAGAATCATAGAAAATCAGGGCTGAAAGGGCCCTCAGGAACTCAGCTAGTCCAGTGGTTCTCAACCTTTTTTGTACCAGAACCCATTTGTAAATGTTGATGGCCAGTCCCAACCCAGTGCCCCTCACTCCAGAGCCTCTGTCCCACGCTCCCAGCCCTGCAGTCTGTGGGGTGGTGGGTGCCCCAAGCAGCCCCTCTGCCAGCCTGCAAAGGAAAAGCCACAGCTTCCCACATTTTTCTCCTTTAACAGAGAATCCATTTTTAAGTTTGCTCCTAACCCTTTCATAAATTCTTGTAACCCAGGGGTTGACAAATGCAGATCTAGTCCAACCACCCTGCTCTAAGCAGGGCCATCCCCATCTAGCTCATCCCACCCAAAGCCTTATCTAGCAGGGTCTTCACAACCTCCAAAGATGGAGATCCCACCTCTCTGGGTAGCGTGTCCCAGTGCTCCTAGTGAAAGAGGTCTCCCTAATATCCAACCTAGACCTCCGTTGTTGCAACCTGAGCCCACTGCTGCTTGTTCTGTCACCTGTACCCAGGTTGTAACGGTACTGGTCCAGAGGCAAAAGGAAGCAAAACTCGTAGCAGAGTTGACATCTTTTAGCTGGCCCAATAAAGGATATCTTTGTTATTTATGTCTTTTATTTATATCTTTTACCTAATGTAATCTCTGCTACGACTTCCGATTCCTTTTGTTCTGTCACCTGCCACCAGAGCCCAGCGTAGCTCCAGGTCAGGTCCCTGCCTCCCTCACCCGAAGACTAACAACAACGAGGACAACAACGCTGCTGCTGACGTCACAACGGGCTAGAACGGAACGGAAGGCTGGCCCGCGTGCAGCGCGCGGACACGGCGGGATCCCCCGCGCCCACAGCCGCCCGCTCCCTGCCCCGGTCGCACC
>NW_005842967.1:323697-336845 GCF_000455745.1 Alligator sinensis | reverse complement strand
CACAGCTCCCCTGGGCGGGAGCAGGGCGGTGGGGTGCTGCTGGAGGCAGGAGGGGGCGCCCCTTTCCCCCTTTCATGCACTCCAGTGTTGGAAGGGAGCTGGGTGGGGGGGGCATCCAGGCCAAGTTTCTGCCTGAGAAACCCATGGAAACCCATGGGTTTCCCACCAAACCTGGGGTGCTGCTGGAGGCAGGAGGGGGCGCCCCTTTCCCCCTTTCATGCACTCCAGTGTTGGAAGGGAGCTGGGTGGGGGGGGCATCCAGGCCAAGTTTCTGCCTGAGGCAGCACCAAACCCATGGAAACCATCCCAAAGGTGCCCGGGGTGTGACCCAGCGGGTCTCAGCGCCTCAATGTGCTCCGAAGTCCTTAGGAGGGTGCCCGGAGGTGTGAGGTGTAAGGAGATAAAGCCCGGTTTGGGTTTGGGTTTGGGTTTGGGTTTGGGCTTGTCCCTGCCTGGATCATCCTCCACCCGGGTACAGCTAAGCCCCTTGGTAAAGCAGGCAGCACTGAAATGTCTCCATTTGGTTTGAAAATGCGCCACTCAAGTCACCGCAGTTATAGAGCGGTGTCTCTGGGCCAATGGTGGGTGCCTCCAGGCCAGAAAAGGTTGAGAACCACTGGTTTAAGCTCTTAGCAAAGCTACAGTCACTACACTGGGGCCAGCAACAGTTTTGGGCAAAGTGCCAAAAATACCCACAACCTCAACTTGTATAAGATGTTGGTGTTCCAGGGGATTACAGCAGGAGAGCTGCAAAGGGGTCCAATCCTTGTTGTGGCAGTGCAGCCCGGGGCCCATCTCCCACTGTCTACCCCAAGGCACACATGCCAAACAAAATGCCATGCTCTGGCACTCATGCCAGGGGTTGCCTACACCTGCACTACACCATCAATCCAGACACACCACCAGAGATGGGTTGTCTGTGTTGGGTATCATGGTGTTTTTACCTTGGTGAAAACTCACTTTCTACCCTACAGACCATTAGGTGCTTGGGGGCATAGTGGGGTGGGGATCAAACCACAACCAGGTGGCTCCTCCCTACACAAATACTCTTCCCAACAGCCAGAAGACAACACACCTAGGAAAATGAGTAAATACATAACAATGTTGCAGCACTGATGCTCAACCAAACCTGCCATGGCCTATACTGTCTTGATATCCTTTCTAGGGTGCCACATGGTGCTGCACAGTGTTAGGTGTGCAAACATGATTCACAAGCTAAACCCAGAAACGGATCCATGGTACTTAAACCATTCTGCCCTGTTATGGGCTTTCTGAGCTCTTGACAACAGAAAAACTATATATATATTTTTAGTTGTTAAAAAAAAGAGTGAAAACTAAAAGCTGGTATTTTCCACAGGGTGCCTTGAGTCTAACGAGGGGAGTCCGAAATGATTGGGAACCCCTGTATTAGTGGTGATGGTCCAGGAATTATGTGAGAAGCTAGGATTTTGGGGGGAGTGATATCTTTTATTGGACCAATTGCACAAAAGTTAGACAAGCTTTAGAATGCAATGAAGAATGCCTTTCATTTGAAAGCTTGTCTAACTGTTCCAACCATGCAGATAGTCCAATGAAAGATATAGTGCCACAAAAAAATCCTTGCCTCTTACATGGATAATGTTCTTCACAGAAGATTTCACTTTCGTCCTGTTATACATTCCTGGATTCAAGTTGATATTCCTTTACTAGTCTGTGCTTTGTAGGTCCTGGTTGCAGCATCACTGCCAAAGTTGGTCAGCATTTAAAAACAGTTTTGGGGAATTTTCTATTATGGGTTTTGATTCTTTTCCCCCTGGGAGTTAGAAATTTAAAACAGTTCAACTATCTGCGTAGCTGATGGAAAACGGGAGGGAGAAGAAATTAGAAAAAGTTTCTCTTCCAAAATCTGAAAAATTTCTAATGCTCTGATAGCTACGAGTTATACAATATATATCGTTATAAAACTTTTGACATACGTTGGACAATATTTTCCCCCTACCACTGCTGCTTCTAGTCCTTCTTTGTAATATCTTCCTAGCTGTGTCCACCACATACTGCTTTAGCTGGCTAGTCCTTATCACCCCAAGATCACAACTGTAGTATAGGATGATGGGCCTTATGGCTATGATGGGCCCTATGCCTCTTACACACCACCACACCAGTTTCACCTGGTGCACTTCCAGTGTGAGTGCAATGTAGATACCCAAAAGTTAAATTTTATAGAACTGGCCAGCAAATGAAAAATAGCTGCCAACGTCATGTAAAAGTAAATACAAAACGGAAAAACACAACAAACACAGATGTACTGACTCTTGTACACACTAAAATTAATGGAAATTTTAAGTTGGAGCTTCCACTAATTGCAGAATAGATATTCAGATTCAAACAACACATCTTAAAGTTAATTCAGCAATAGAAGTAACAGATGAGGAATAAAGAGACTATTATTTTGCTATTTTATACTTATCTTCAAAACATTACATTAAAAAGGATTAATGCAAATAATAACAGGACCAATCCTGCATGCACTGATGCCATTAGGAATTTTGCTATTGTCTTCAATGGAACTAGGCCCTTTATGTAAAAAATAATGGATAATTAACTATACACTGGTCAAGCACTATATATTTTACATGTAGAAAAATGTATCTCAACAGCAGGAGTTGGAGCCAGCTTGCCTCACTTAGTACAGTGATGACTATGCTCAGGTGTGCCTAGGGATTTGTTCTGTTTCTCTTTGAATACATAGGAGGAAAGGGAAATAAACCTCATACTGTAACCTACTCCACTTCCAGGCAATTTCTACAATAATTTTAAGACTGCAGGACAGTAACATTCTAACCTTGATGCAAAATGTAAATATCAACTCTGTAACGAGTGATACACCATATGTGACCTGAGGAAAAACTGGCTAATGACACAAGACAGGGTTTTTTCCTACCATTTTTAAGACTTTAGTATCATCCTAACCTAGTAGAAATGATGTGACCTGTTGTATCATACTCCAAAAAAAACCGTTTTAAAATCATCCCCATAACAGCCATCTTTTCTTTAAAAAACAGCAACAATGGTTAAATAGTTGTGAGCCAAATTGCACACACCTACAAAAACATGCACCCATACCCTATAGTTCTTACTGGGATAAAACTCCTTTTGAGGATGTCAGAAAGATTTGCATATGAATAAGGACTTCAGATCAAGCCCACAGGGAAAATAAAATCAAGTTCCAACAGTAAATCCATAGTTATGGGTGAGTTATGAGAGACTGAGAAAAGAAATAACTCTCTTCACAATAACTTTTGGGTTTTTTAGTCATTGCAATTTACAGTTTAATAAAAGTAGGCATTTTTTCACTGCCCTGATAGCAAGGTTGGTTAATCTGTCAAAGGCACTCACATAGTGCTCATCATCAAAATTTCTAAGCCCCTTTCCCTAGGGTGGAAAAGAAGTACTTACTAATAGCTTCATTTTCCAGAGGGGAGCTTGATGCAAAGAAAGGAGATTCCCAAAATCACAAAAGGAGTCTGCAGCAGAGCAGGGTTATAGAGACTTAGGTTTTGGGGGTTTAAAAAAAATATACTGTCAGACCAACAGGGAGTTCCTTTTCAAGAGATTCTTCTGGGATCTTTATTATCAGTGTTCCAATTAAAGAGCTGGGCAATTACAAAACTTAGCCTTTCACCACAAAAGCTCAGATTAGGAGATAAAGTCAGTACCTCATTGGTTGCTTGCCACTCATATCTTTTGATTTTGTGTCCTCTTTGAAATTCATTTCTTTTGTGAGCATAAGGTTGTTTTTATGAGGTGTTGTCAAGTCTCTGGCAGGGCTATTGTGTATAATAGAAGGTGGTAGTTTTTGATCAATGTCTTCAAAGTCAAACCTTGGAGAAGAAAAGCCACACATCAAGATCAAAATCAAGCCCTATAAAATGCCTATGTGAGGGGCTTTGTCTGAAGGCTCCCAAGCATGGCAGATATTTTTGTTCAACATCATAATTAGTAAATTATGATAATTGCATTAATATGGCATACATTAGGTATATACCATACTGCATATATTAGGTATATGCAGTTCCTTGAATAGCTCAAATTATCCATTATAGTTTGCAATGTAAGATTTAGATCATGGTTAAATTCAGGTCATTGTTACTCACTGTTACTTGTTATTTTTTATAATATTGGGCCTTACTGTGCTATCAGTTTTTAAGCAGGATTCTACTGAAACCAGGATGGACTTTTCTCCCCACTCCCCACTTGCACACATTGGAATCAATGACAAAGAGCATTTGGAACATGACTGTAATTATTTAATTTGGATATCTCTTATTAATACAAAGTTTAAAGCCTTGTTAGCTTTATTTGTAATGGAAAGATGTCTTAAATAGTAAACTCATGAAGCTGCTGTCTCAGTCATTATGATCCTAGAAGTGTAGATGAGTTTGGGCATTCCTTTTTGTTTTACCCTTGTCATTCTTCTGTCAAGTTTCACAGTGCAAATAAAATATTCATGAACATGTGATGAAGCTGCTTTTTCCAAGCCTAGGATCATGACTTTGAAGAAGCCTTTCCAGCATAAAAATGGTACTCAATCATTATTACATTCTAATTCTAAACTTCTATCCAATGCAAATAAGAGCAGAAATAAATTCACTAAAAAAATAAAGCAGAACCTCTACTCCAAATAGCGTTTTGACTCCCCACAACAATCCTAATTCCTAAAAGAGGCAAGCCTCTGTAAAGTCCACTAGGGACTTTACTATTGCTATTTGTTTTAATAAAATGGAGTTAGTTCAGTGACTGTATAAAACCTTAAGACAGGATGGATGCGATAAAAGTACAATGGGTCACATACCTTGGATACAACTGTGGGTAACACTGTAGTGATAAATATATTAAGTATTTCATTAAAAGAACATTACATTTGTGTAAGGAAAAAAAATGAATAACACATGGAAATTCACAGTGAAGGGTTAAATATGCCATATGTCCTTCAGCATTGACACACAGTGAGGTATATTAAGAAACTCATTAAAATAGGTGCAGAGAGCAGCTGGACTGTTCCTTATTGGGTTTGATTCCTTTGGCATTGCATGCTGTTTTTGCAGTCTAAAAGCAGGAATAATAAAAAAGGACACTAGTGTTAAAAGTGAGACTAATGTCCTGCCCTACAGCTTGAATGTGGTCAGTAACCTCTATGGACATCAATGCAAAACGTATTTATATATCCATTATATAATTATCACCACTAACTATTTTCACAGATCTCTTACTAGCCTTTGGTCAAGCTAATCTTATATACAGATGCTGGTAATATCAAACATTTTGCCTGATCTTGCCCAAAAAATAATGGAGAATAGAAAGAGTATTTCAGGAGGGGGAGTAGAAAAGGTGGGGGGAGGTATATAATTAGAGTCCTAGGACTAGTGCCAAGTGATTCAACTCAGACAGATTCTTTTTGCCTCTTCCACTGTCACCCAACAGAAGCATACACTGGGTGATTCAGGAAAAAATAATTTAAATTCACTTTCAATGCAGTTAAACTGCATTAAACTTCTATGTAGATAGTAGGGCTGTGCGAAATTTTGACGGGTGTTTCATTTTGAAGCTGTTTTGACGTGTTTTGAGCTTGAAACAGCAAAAATGAAATGAAACAGGCTTCGAAACAGCTTCAAAACAAAACAAGGGTACTCAAAATGTTTCAAAAGTTTCAAAACGTTTCAAGTTTTGAAGCCAGGCTTGCAGCTAAACAGAAACTAAGGAGAGGGAGGGGCAAGAGGGGGAAAGAACTGCTCTAATATTGAGATCTAGCTCTGGGTTCAATTCCTCAGCTCTCTGATTGCTTCCCCCAGCTCTCTGATCATTTCCCCAGCTCTTTCCAGGGTGTCGCATACAGGGTTTCAGCAGGCTGCTGCTGCAGGCTGAGGCCAGTGGCAGCCACTTGGCACAGCCCACACCAAGCTCTGGGAAGACTGCAGTGCTATCACTGACCCCAGCCTGAAGCAGCAGCCTGCTGAAACCCAGTGTGCAGATCTAGGGGCCTGCGTCCCCCCAGGAAGAGCTGGGGAATCGAACAGGAAACTGGGGAATTGAACCGGAGTTCTGGGGAAATGTTCAGGTCCCTAAACATTCCCCTAATTCCCAGTTTGATTCCTCATCTCCCCGATCTTTCCCTCCGCTCTCTAATTGCTTCCCCCAGATCTTCCCAGGAGGATGCAGGACCCCAGATGATGCGGGATGACAGCAGGCTGCCACTGCCAGTTGGGACTGGTGGTAGCTCTGGGCTATTTTCCTAGCCAGCAGCAGCAGCCTGCTGAAACCCCGTGTGCAGATCCTGGGTCCACACTGCCTGGAAAGAGGTGAGGGAATGAGCACTGGGGAATTGAACTGAGAGCTCTGGCTGACAGGTGGATCCGCCCCAGCTCCGGGACAGCATGCGGCACTCTGCCGAGCCGCACTGCACCCGCATGATGATGCAGCTGCCATGCGGGTGCCAGGAGGGGCTGGGGGGGGGGCAATCCCCACTGCTCCATGCTGCACAGGGGGCTCTACCATGAGCACCCAGAGGCCCCAATCACTGCTTCCAGAGCGGGTGAGTATGGGGCTTTTTTTTTAAAGCTCTGCACTCACCAGCTGCGGAGCATATGGATGACAGCATACTGCCACTGCCAGCTGAGGCCAGCACCAGCACCCGAGTCTGCCCAGCACAGCCCACGCTGAGCTCGAGGAAGAACCCAGTGCTGGTGTTCACCCCAGCCAGCAGCGGCAACCTCCTGGCATCCCGCATGCCGATCCAGGGACCCACAGATCCAGGGAGGGCTGCAGGGCTGTGCCAGACTCCTCCTGGCGGAAGCAGGCCCCCAGATCTGCGTTCAGAATGACAGCATGCTGCCACCGCCGGCAAATAATACTAGTTTTTCTTTGAACAGTTTGAGGTTCAGTTTCACAAAAACCCCTGCACCTATTTCCTTGAAACCTGGTAGGCTACTTGCCCTCAGCCAGGGGCTACCATCCCTGCAATTTTTCATCCAAATCAGGCAAGAAATGACAAAGTTATAGGCATTTTCATGATTCCCCATTTGTCCCAGCCGCCTGCGGAGGGTTCGGGATTGAGTGTATGGTCGGGGGTAGAAAGGTAAGAAAGGTTTATTGGCTTAACAAAAATGCAACTACATGTAGTAACAAGACAAACAATGACAGACAAGAATAATTCACGTCGGCAACTTATCGGCAGTCCCCTCTGATGCCTGATGTATGACAAGTTTCTCTTTCCACAAAGCTCAGCGAAGTCAGGCATCCCCGATCAGCGCTGTCCAAGAGGTACCGGGAAGGACCCTGGTATTCAGTCCTTGGGCTCCTCGAGATCCACAGGCCCACTGATCTAGGTCAACAGCTAATTAATCCTTTTCATGGAGCTGTATCTTCCTTCCGAATGATTTCCAGATGTTTCAGCCAATTTATAACTTCTGAACTGTGCTGATAACTTACAGCCACTCAGTTTCTTTTTACTTCAACTGTCCTTAGACTGACCAGTAGCAGTACAAGCCTTGCATTCTTTTGATAAGGTTAATTTTGACTATGCCACAGGGCCTTACTACTTCAAGGCTTTGCTAAATTTACTAGGCCTTACTCTATACAAGGCCTTACTACATCTTAAACTTCAATTAGGCTCTTAGCAACAACATATAGCTTAATATCTAAACAAATGACAGAAAAACACTTGGTCTAATCTTCATAGAGCCTTCAGCAAGCACCTTTATCACACAGACATAATTTTCAGCTGTCACACCCATTATAGCCTATGGGCGAAACATGGAAACGTGTTAAAACAGTGAAATAGTTTCAATGAAATGAAATGGAACAGTGCTTCAAAACAGCAAAACAAAACACTGTCCCTTCAAAATGAAACGGTGCTGTTTCGCGCAACCCTAATAGATAGTCTCATTCAGAATTAAAGTGCTCTTAGCTTGATGGTGCTTACAGTACTTCTAAAGTAAATTCAGCCAAACTGAATTATAGCCACTTTAATCCTGGATGAGTTGTTTAATACAGTTTAAATTTAATCCAGTTTAAATTCACACCTTTAGGTAAATAAGATTAACCTTCCTGCATGTCCTCATGTAAACTGGAAACAAGGTTTTTAATTGTAAATAGCAAGATAAGGCTATTTAACTTAGCCAGATGAGGGCAATCATTGCAATAGATCTTGGGAAGAAAAAACATTACTTTATTTATTTTTTTAAAAAAATCAGAAACTCTCACGGTTCTCCACCTCTCTAAGACACATTCCTAAGTGATAATGCAGTTTTGTATGACATTTGTCCATTGCACTAAATAGTTAATATTTTTTCAGTTCCAGGACAAGCAAATAACTACCAGAAAATTAAGTCCAAAGACATCAGATGCACAGCATTTATTCATAAAGATTCCTATTTTCCCTCATTTCTTTGCCTTCTGTTAATGACTGCTGTGCACAGCCCAAGGGAAGGGTTGGGTTTCCTGATATTTGTCTACCTTCCAATTAACAGCACAAAAATAGTGCACACATATCTGTTGACATATGGCCATAATTATATCAAAGGATTAAACAAAATCCTCCCATCATTAGAATATATTCAGTCAAAACCAAATATCAGGTTGCTTACAGTGAAGTTTCCTACCAATTTGTACTCAGATATAGTGTATGCCAGGGGATTCTTTTGACTTCTGTTTAAGATCACATAATAAATTCCTTTTGGAATCAGTATCTAGTACAGCTTTTGTTTTGATTTTCCACTCACTGACCCTAGCTAATTGTTATTTCTCTTAATCTATTGCTCTTGCTATTTCAGATCCACTGAAACGACAAAGAATGAATACTACACAATAAATAATGCAAATAAACACAAGCATAAAATTACCAAAATTTCTGAAAAATCATGTTGTCTAAGCTTACTTTTCAAAACATGAGACCTGATTCTCTATTATCCTATCCTCTGTAAACAGTAAAACAAAATTGAATCAAGATGTTAGTCTTATATATTCACTTTGTGCTAGACTAAATTAGTCTACAAGATGAATGTCAGTGATGACTCAAGCTGACAATACATATTTTATGTCAGTTTAAAGAATCATGTAAGAACCACAGGTAGGAATTAAGTGGTAGCATAACTAGCAGCAGTCAACATGGTTTCACAGAAAATAGATCTCTTCAAATACACGTTATATTTTTTATGCAAATCATTGACCTCTGGCCAATGTGTCCTTGGATTCAATAACAACAGGATTTAGAATTCAATAATAACAATATTCTGAACCACAGGGAGGTAAGCTCAATCAATTACATTTTTAGTAAAAACTCAGCATTTAAACAAGGAAGGAAGGCATCTCACCTTTTCTGAAGAGACAGGTAATGAGCCTGTGTTAGTCTGAAGTCAAGCAAGATGTATGGTAAAAGTGCACCTTAGACACTAATTGAAGCAGATGCATAACCTTTTGTGAGCCACAGTTCACTTCATCAGATGCTATGAAAGGATGTGCAGACAACAGGCTATCAAATAGGAGTGATTTAAATATAAAAGAAGGCAAGGTAGATTTGCACCCTATAGACTTAAGTCAGAGATGCATAAGCTTCTGGGGCATACTTCATCAGGCACTAAATATAAAATATAAATATAAAAGATAGGGAAGGTGGGGAGTAAGGAGGAAAGTAGAGTCATAGCAACAGCTGATACATGCCCTCAATACATATGATAAAATGTATCTTAAAAGGTCAAGACTTGAAATTGCTAATAATTTTTTCTCTAAACTCAGGAGACCAGAAGAGAATAGCTAGCCTTACTGACAAATAGGGCCCCTGTACAAGTGATTCACAGTGGCCATGTTTACACAAGATGCTGACTCTGCAGTAGCCCAAGACTACTGTGCAGTAGCATCGGATGGCAGAAACTGAGACATGACACTACTGTGCAGTAGTTTCGGGCTAGTGCACAATCAGTGTCACAAAAAAAGTTGGTCATTGGTGCCACTGTGCAGTAGTGTAGGTTACTGCACAGTCAACGTGTCATGTAGATGCAGCCACTTTCACCCAAAACTTCACAATAGAAGAAACAGGCATTTTATACATGTGCTGTGGGAGTGTGGAAAGGGACACTTTAATTAAAGTGGCTCTAAGAGCTGCTTTAATTAAAGCACCCTGACCGGTTCATGTATCAGCGTCCCCACACTTAAAAATGGCAGTGGGGGCATGCTATCTAAAGCTTGTCAAATGACCTTTAGTTAAAGCATCCCTGTCGCCCTTTTTAAGCATGGGGATGCTAATACATGAGATGCTGGAGTCTGCTGGAGCAGTAATTACTGAGTACTGGCTAAAGGGAATGATCTAGTCAGCAACCTAAAGATCGAAGGAAAGCTGGGAGACAGTGACCATGTGCTGATCACTTTTACTATCCATCGCAAAGCTGGCAAGTCAGTCTGCAATGCAGAAGTCCTCAACTTTAGGAAAGCTGACTTTGATAGTCTCAGGAGGCTTGTTGTTGAGGCCCTAAGGGACCATGACTTGGCAAGGAGAGGAGACCAAGGGGAGTGGTCACTCCTTAAGGGAGCGCTCCTGGAAGCACAAGGGATGTCCATCCCATCTTGGAGGAAAGGTAGCAAAAGGTCACAGCAACCACCTTGGCTCTGCAGGGAACTTGTGGACCTCCTGTGTCTAAAAATAAAGACCTATAAAGGATGGAAGATAGGAATTACCACAAAGGAGGATTACTCTGCACTGATCCATACTTGTAGGGAGCAAACCAGAAAAGCCAAGGCTGCAACCAAACTCTACCTGGCTACATGTATCAAGGACAATAAAAAAGTCCTTTTTATTATTATTATTATTATTTAGATATGTGGGGAGTCGGAAGAAAAGCAAGGGTAGCATTGGACCCCTGCTAAACCTGAACCAAATGGGACAACTGATATCCCATTAGTTGGGATATTAGCAACCGATACCCAGGAAAAAGCTAACCTGCTTAATGGGTACTTCACGTTGGTTTGTCATCAACTTAAAGGGACTGCTCTGCTTAGCAAGATGCAGGACAGCCAGAGCGAGGTTGAATTTATACCCAGCATCAGTGTAGACCTAGTAAAGGAACACCTTGAGAGGCTAGACACCTTTAAGTCAGTGGGTCCTGACAGATTGCACCCCAGAGTACTTAAAGATCTGGCAGGAGTCATAGCCCAGCAACTGACAAAGATTTTCAAAACCCCCTGGTAAAGAACCTGAAGAAGTCCAGTGTGGTGCCCATCTTCAAGAAAGGGAGGAAAGTAGATCCAGGGAACTACAGGCCAGTCAGCTTGACCTCAATCCCTGAAAATATTCTAGAAAAAATCATCAAAGAGTCCATTCTTGACAAGCTAGCTGATGGCAACATTCTGAGCGACAGCCAGCACAGGTTTATTGTGGGTAGGTCTTGCCCGACCAATCTCATCTCCTTCTATGACCAGGTGGTATATCACCTGGACAAGGGAGAAGAGATTGACATCGTATATCTGGACTTTAAAAAGGCCTTTGATCTGGTGTCCCATGATCTCCTCTTGAAAAATTTGGCCAACTGTGGCCACAGCTACATCACAGTCCGATGGCTGGGGAATTGGCTCTGAGGCTGGACTCATAGAGTGATGGTCGACAGGAGTGAACCATCATGGTGCTCCGTGACCAGTGGTGTCCCCCAAGGCTCCATCTTTGGACCTGTTCTCTTTAACATCTTTATCAACAACTTGGATACTGGTGTCAGAAGTGGACTAGCTAAGTTTGCCGATGACACCAAACTTTGGTGTAGAGCATCCACACCTGAGGATAGGCTGGTGATCCAGGCTGACTTTGACAAGCTGAAAAAGTAGGCAGATACAAATCTGATGACATTCAATACCGACAAATGTAAGGTATTCCACCTCGGGGGGGAAAAACCCGCAGCATGCTTATAGGCTCGGCAATGCTAGCACCAAGGCTGAAAGAGATTTGGGGGTCATGACTGACCACAAGATGAGCATGAGCCACCAATGCGATGTCGCAGCTGGTAAAGCAAACCAAACTCTGGCTTGCATCCATAGATGCTTCTCAAGTAAATCTCAGGATGTTATCGTCCCACCGTACTTGGCCTTGGTGAGGCCGCACCTGGAGTACTGCATCCAATTCTGGGCTCCACAATTCAAGAAGGATGTGGAGAAGCTTGAGAGAGTCCAGAGGAGAGCCACACGCATGATCAGAGGACAGGAGACTAGGCCTTATGAAGAGAGGCTGAGAACCATGGGACTCTTCAGCCTGGAAAAACGCAAGCTCAGGAATGACTTGGTGACAGCCTATAAGTACATAAGGGGTGTGCATCAGGATCTGGGGGAACACCTGTTCACCAGAGCACCCCAAGGGATGACAAGGTCCAACAGTCACAAACTCCTGCAAGACAGTTTTAGGCTGGACATAAGGAAAATTTTCTTTATTGTCTGAGCCCCCAAGGCCTGGAATAAACTCCCTCCAGAGGTGGTGCAAGCCCCTACTCTGGACTTCTTTAAGAAGTGTTTGGATGCTTATCTTGCTGGGATCCTTTGACCCTAGCTGACTTCCTGGTCTTGGGGCAAGGGGCTGGACTCGATGATCTCCAGAGGTCCCTTCCGGCCCTAATGTCTATGAAACCTATGAAATCGCATTGGATGAGCCTTGCTGCTTGTGTATATGCACCCTAGGTGTCCTCTTAGTGTAAATGATTGTTGATGTAAGCCTATGTTTACCCTTTTTGTATATTTTATTGTCTTCTTATCTCCTCATGGTTAGATGGAGTTAACATCTCTTTCTTTCCTTGATGAACAGACCATACTAAAGGGACTAATGGTTTCAGCCACTTAAAACATGGAGAAACAAGGAAAGGTGCACGAATGAGACTACTGTACTCAAAACAAAGCCACAAATCCTTAAAACTGGTTTCAAGAGTCTAGACAAGACAGTTCAAGTTAGAGATTCGAATACCATTTCATAACCATTCTGGATTCAGGAGAGAAAACATACTAGTCTCTAGTGCAGTGGGGGAGGCAACTTTTTCTGATAGGCGTGCCAAGAGATAAGCCTCACCCCTTCCACAAGTGCTACTCTGATTCCCTTCCCCTGCCCAATCCATTGCTGTGGTCTCTCCTCTTTGCCCTATTTGCCACTGTTC
>NW_005842967.1:279934-323666 GCF_000455745.1 Alligator sinensis | reverse complement strand
TGCTGAACCTGTCATGTGTCACACAAAGTGGCTATATATACCACTTGTGACTCATGTGCTGCAGGTTAGCCACCCCAGCTTTAGTGGATTCCCTTGCTCTCTGGTCAGAAAGACCACTGTGCTCTTTAAATAGCTGCACTACTAAGTCTCCTTAGCAGTGGTTCCTTAGTGATTCACAGAGGGCATTTTCAGATTCTTAACCAATTCACTAATACAGCCATTCCTATAATAGAAACTTGACCTCTTTCCATTTCTACATCTTTCCCTCTCTAAAAAAGACTGGGTTTATGGTAGAATAATTATCTGAAATTGTGTGCCATGATTCCAGGTAGCACACACATTCACTTATACCTGGGAACTTCCTGCTGTTAGATTTGAATGATCAATTGGATGGATCTTTTAGAGAAAGACTTTTACACTGGGCATTATTGCAGCCTCCGAGGAAAAAAAACAGCTTCTACTTTCTCCATGCTGTAATAAAATGATATTCTAATATTTTAAATTGTTTGGGCTTGTGTCCCCCCACCCCATACATCCCATCCCCAACTCATGTAGTCTTTTGTCATGAGTTTTCTCATTTAGCAAGCTAAAAGTCCAATACTGCTCATCAGTGTTATATTTCCACTACTGAAAGTATGTTCTCTCTGTGTATGCCTCCTCTACTTCAGATGTGGGCAAGACTTTCCTGTATCAAGTGATACAGAAGGCAGGACAGGTGGCACCTCTGAAACCTAACTGATTCAGAGAGGCATAAGCTTTCATAGGTGACAGCCTCTTTGGTAGATGCTATGAAGTAGCCTACAAAAATGTATGTCTCTCTGTGGCACTAAAGTGCCACCCTGCCTGCTTTCCACCTGATTTCAGATTCTAACTACCTCTCTATAAAGTGAAGATATGAGCACATGAATATCTGGAGCTGTTTAAGAAGGGCAGCAGCTGCTATAATACGTTTGTTATGCATGAACATACTGGGAACCATACAAATTTATCAAAACCCCTCCAACTTTAACACTGGATGAGGATGAAGCAGTGTTAAACCTGGAATGGTTTCACATTTGCATTGCTCCAGGCTTGTCCATAAAGTGCGATTAGAACATAACAGTTGCAGCCCTTGAAATGTCTGCATTTGAAACAGCTCCAGATTGACATGCATCTCTACCCTGTGCAAGGACACACATGCAAACATGTTCAAATCTGAAGTCAATAGGAACTTTCCCTTAGTAAAAATATCTTAGCCAAAAATCCAAGGTTTGTCAAACAGGTTCTGAGTTTATGTAGAAGGTTCGAAGGCAGGTTAGGACATTGCATTGGTAGCATGTGGTTAATAAATGATAAGGATCTGTGGGCATATGCTGAGATGCAGAAAAGAGTAAATTCTCACCTCTAGTCTCTGTAGCTCAAACATTTTAAATGAATACAGTCTTTGAATAGTAGCATTTTAAAATGCTTAAGGTATTTAAAAAAAAAACCCAGATATTTTGGTCTTCCAGTAGTAATCACTTTAGCATTTATGTGTGTTTTCATAGATCTCATTTCAGATCCTTTCTCTAATCCACAGAGTTCTCATAAGTTTCTTGACACTATCTGGCTCCTGTTTGTTTCTCATGATCCTTAAGGTATTTTTATTTTCCTTAATTCTTTAGCCATATTCTTCATAACTGATTAATGGATTATTTTTATTCTTTATTGCAACTTGATTGAAAGATGCAAAACACATGGCTAAGTAAAATTTCATTCTTTCAAGATATTGCATGGATCTTTCAAGATCTTGGTTGGAACTACGTAAAACCAAGCAAATTTAGTTTGTAGGAGTTCAGATAAATTGCTTCAGTCATTGTTTAAATGGATTTCCACCTCTCTCAAGCTAGCTCAATATCAATAAAGCTTACTTAACCTCAGGCTCCAGGTTTTTCGCTTTCACTCAGCTTCAACGATGAACTGAAGTGACCTAATTTCCTCACATTTTTCAAACCTTCCAACAACGTTAGCATTATTTCTAATGTACAGTGATGATTGTTCACAAAATTTGTTGTTTTGTTATGCAAGAGGCAAGGATTTCTTGGGGCAATATCTTTTATTGAACCAACTATATAGTTGGGATAAAGTTAGGGAAGCTTTTGAATGTAAGACATCCTTCACTGACTGAAAATCAAGGGGAGGATATTCATAAGTAATTTGTAATTTTGGATGCCAAATTGAGATAATTTATTTTCAGGGTATCTGTTTTCAGAAAATGCTAAAAATCCACCTTTTGAAAGTCAAGATGCTTTAAGATTTTTTACGTTGATGTCCTAAAAATTACCAGTCACATTTAAAAGTCATAAGGTAGGAGGTTTGTAATTAATCCCCATCTCTGCCACAGAATTTTTGTAAAACATTTGGTAAGTCTCTTACTCTTTCTGTGCTTCAGTTTCCTAATTGGCAAAAAAGGGCTAACAACACGATGGGGCCAAATTCATTCATGTTGAAAACTGCTTTGAGATGCTTGAAAAATATAGTAAGTCTCTAGATAATCTTAAAGTATTTCATACATCTTTAACTTGGGTACATATTGAAAATGGCATTCTTCTTTGAACTTCCCACCCGTTATAATTAAATGGGCACGTCTACATGAGATGTTTTCTGCTGAAGTATCTGATTAGCTCCACAGTAAAGCCTCCACACCTACACGTGTGGCCCTGTTAAGCCGCAGTATCTGCTGTAGGTTATTACTTGTAAATACAATACACATTTAAGCAGTTTAAAATGCCTCAAGAGGCATGCTGGGAAGCATAAAATGTTCCCGGCACTGCATATTTGCAGCACAGACTCTAATTTTGATACTGGGCAATCCGGGTATTAAAAAATGCTGCAAAAAAGCTGCACAAGGCTTGGAGCATGCCCTGAAACAACCAGAGGTTGGGTCCTCTGAGGAGATGCTGTGGCACCTGGCCAGAACATCTCTATGCCTGGCCCCTTTCCCTGCTGCTCCAGCACCCTGCCTCAGCATCCTGGGGCAAATAGGAGTGGGGCAAGGCTGCAGCAGTGCCCCAGACCCAGGCTTTGTCCCAGGTAAGTAGGGATGTGGGGGGGAGGGGGATTGTGGGTGTGTGGGGGGACTGGGTCCTGGCTCCATGAGCCGGGCCAGCCTAGCGGTGCACAGGGCACATGGAGGCAGAAACTGGCTCAACCCAAGGGCATGCGGCTCCTGTGTGCAGTGCCAGGACACTAGGCAATAGCAACAGTGGCCCAGTCCTATCCAAAAGCTCATGCACCCTGGCCAAGCTAAACTGGCCTCATGCCATGTGGCACAGAAAGCACTGGGTCCCAGGCAGCCAGGGCCATGCTACACCATGGCGGGGCTCTGCCAGTAGCAGGGCCTGAGTGCCCAGACAGCTGCTGCTGCTGCTGGAGGACTGTGCACCATGGGGGGCGGGAGGCAGGCAGGGGACCCACCCCTCCCAAGCAGTCCCCCCAAACCCACACAGTCCTACCACACCCACAAACCCTCACAATCTACCCACAAGCCCCACACCCACCCTCACACTACACCATGGCGGGGCTCTGCCAGTAGCAGGGCCTGAGTGCCCAGACAGCTGCTGCTGCTGCTGGAGGACTGTGCACCATGGGGGGCGGGAGGCAGGCAGGGGACCCACCCCTCCCAAGCAGTCCCCCCAAACCCACACAGTCCTACCACACCCACAAACCCTCACAATCTACCCACAAGCCCCACACCCACCCTCACACTCCCAAACCCCAGCTGCCAGATGGGACAGAACCTGCTGGCTGGAGCCATGGCTGCAGGGGCAATTGCCACTTTGCAGCCCTGTCCCATTCCCACATTAGTGCTGAAACATGCAGCCCCAGCATGGGGGTGGGGCTTCTGGTCCCAGGAACCACTTGAGTGTATGATGGGCTGAGGGGAAAGGGTGGAGGTGGCAGCAGGGGTGTGTGTGAAAGAGAGGGAGGTGGGGGCTGAGGTAGAAGAGGCCACCAGAGCCAGGCTTAGAGCCTCCCTGCCCCCCTAAAGCAGCCTGTGCAGGGGGAGGCCAACCTGGAAGGGAAGGGGCTTGCCCAGTCCAGTCCCTGAGCCTCAGTCATGGCATGGCATAGGCACAGGTGCAAGGAGCAGAACAGCAAGGGCTGTTACTGCTCAGAGCCACAAAGCAGTGGGTAGAATATCTGCAGCTGGACTCATGTCCTGATGCTGGGATGGAACTACTGCCAGGAGGGAGCTAGTGGGGGCAGGAAGGGGCCTTGGGTCAGGAGTGAGGGGCACAGGTTGGGAGTCGAGGTAAGGGCAGGGGCACTAGCATATCAGTGCTGCTCAGTGCCCCACATCCTGGTGAGGAAAGGGGCAGCTCTGATTTTTCTATGATTAAAGAACCAGAATCAAATGCCAAAGTGCATAGATATTTAGAATTTGTTTTTATAGTGAAAGAGGCACTGGTAGGCTTCCAAATTGCATTAAAATTGTAAATATAACAAAAAAACATTGCCCAACTGATCTCTCTATCTATACTGCTGTTTCATTTTAATCATGAAAGAACATGGATTTGGGGTATTTTAATGAGAGAATTTAGGTTATCAGATAATTTGCAATTTTTAAACAGGGAACACCAGGGTCTCTGCTGGTGAGGCAAGTGGCAAGACTTGGGCAGAGGAGCCTGCCCAGGGCCAGCACTGGGGACCCAGCTGGAGGGCAGATGAGGTGGTTAACCTGGCCATTTGGGGCCAAGAGGACACATTTTGACAGTTCAAAGTGGGCCACTGCAAAGAGCACATGTGGGCAATAGCTGGCCAAATGGCAAAGTGGGGGCACCAGAATGCATAACAGCAGTGCTGCCTGAAGGCAGCTGGCCCAGAGGTGCAGGTGGCCCTGCTACAGTGCCCGTACCACAGCCCAGGCAGCCATGTGGCCCCCCTCTGGGTCTGACAAGTGCGCAGCCATGGGGCTGCAGGCTGTCACAGGTGGCAGGAGATTACAGCCAGGCAGCAGCTCCCACTGCTAGACTACTGCAGTGGGTAAAGGGTGCAGGGGCCACTCTAGGTTTGGGATGCTTCAGCAGTCCAGCTGACACAAGGGGCTAGTGTCCCCAGATACCACCTGACCGGGCCTCACAGGCTCCTGTCCATTTTTTACATTCAGTTACCGTGAGCTCTAAACCCAGCCGGCTAACTAGTAGCCCCTATTATATGGGGGCTAATGGGTGAATGCTACAGAAAAATTCTTGGGACAACAAAAGCAAAAAACAGGACAGGAGTGACATGAGGGTCAAAGGTGAAAACATGAAAATGAAAGCTCCTGAAGGGGACACCAGACAGAACCCCCTGGGCCATGCCTGCTGGTCTTCAAAGGCATTCAAGGAGCTGGTGGACGCTGCCCAGTGGTGCTTCACTCAGAGGTATGTGTGGACCAGTGAGAGGAAAGTGGCCCTGCAATCCCCAGGCAACTTCCTGGCCAGAGCTTCCTTCCTGATCATGTACAGGATCCACTTAGCAAGGGCCAGGAGGAAGTTGTCTAGGAAGTCCTGGGACTTGGTGGGGTTGTGGATAGGGTATCCAAAAATAAAAAGGTGGGGGAAAAAGTTCATCCAGAACCTAAGAAGGAAGTTCTGGATGTAGAGATGGAGGCGGAGGGGCTGCAGCCTGGCACACTCAAGCATCATGTATGCCAGGGTCTCCCTCTGCCTGCAGAAGGGGCAGGAGACCCAGATGTCGGTAAAGCTCACCACATACATGCCTGTGATGACAGCTCCATGGAGGAGCTGCCAGATGAGGTCCCCAGTGGCTCGTGGGAAGAGGGTGAAGTACAGGCTCAGCCACTGGGGTACCCCAGCTATGCCCTAGCTGAGCAGGTCCCACCACTTGGTGACTGGGTGGGACGCAAGGGAGGCATGGTGCATTGTGCGGTACACGAGCATATAGATGTGGCGGTGAGGTACAGTGGAGAAACAGACCGGTTTGCTGTCTTACAGCTGGCTCAGGTGGTGGAGCAGGGAGCGCCATGAGGCCAGGTGAGGTGCCAGCCCCACAATGAACTCCAGTCGGCTGGAGGGCATGGGGGGCAGGGACCGCCATTGCACAGAACCTGGAAGACAAAGGCAAGGGCATTGGGAGGTAAGGTAGATTTCACCTCCTGGACTAGGTGGCAGCCTCAGAGGCTCCTGAGGGTGAGTAGTCCTAAACTGATTTCCAGGGCATGTTTTTATACTGCTGGGCCAGCACAGGTGCTGGTTCCAGCCTCTAGCTCCCCCTGGCTGCAGATCTGGGAGGAGCCAGGCAAGGTTATTTTGCCCCCAAGTAGCACAATTTGCTCCACACCAAAGTACATGTCTGGGCATGCGAGCTGAGGCAAAAAGCCCCAGCTCAAATCTGCATCGCTTCTATTTGAGCTGCTGCAAGTGCACGTGCTTGCATGTGTGGATATGCCCTGAGAGGGACAGTGGTGGTTTTCACCCTTCAAGTTACTCTGACTCCTGCTGTGTTCATGAAAAAAGCAGCAAGGAGGGGCAGAAACTCTTGTTGACCAAATACATTGCAAATTTAGAGATTGTTGGTGTGTCTGAGAGCTTACTTACATCCTTCTGTTGGCTAACCAAGATCTTATGCCAGGGCATTTCTGTATTCCTTTCTGCTGACATCTGTGTGTTCTGAAATCTATATCTTTATGGATTATAAAAGATCTTGAAAGCTGTTTGACTTGCAAGATCATTTGTTCCTTCCATTTTCTACCACTGTCTGAAATATGGTGACATGAGAGAAAGTTTCCCAAGGCTGAGAAAGAAAGATACACTACAGAAGAGACTGTATTAAAAAATAATACCTTGTTAGATTTCCACTGGCAGCTTGCAGATAAAATCAGTCTGGAGCATAGGCCTGAATTATCAATGCCTTGCTCCTCACAGAATCAAATACAAATACATCTGTGCACATGAATGAAAAACACTACAGTTCTCATTTGGTACTGCTTTGCAAAGAGGTAAAGGACTACAGAAAGTGAAAAGCATTACAGAATTCACTGCCTGCATATTCAGTTAAATCAGTGATACTCAACCACAGGTTAGAAGTTACCAGTTCCCAAGAAGCTCTTCAACTTATCAACTTTCCTGCATTTCTCCACAGAAAATATTTTCCAGCTGGCAGTGGTGGTGGGTGTGTATGTTCGTGTGTGTGATTTTTTTAACTGCTTTCATAGAACGGACCTCACTAGATGGAAGAGACCTTATGGGATGACCTTGAGAGGTCCTTCTATCCTTATTTTCCCATGATCCTATAAACATGTCTTTCCTGCTATTGTGACTAATGCAATTTATGCATTGTACATTAGTTGACAGTGGATGCATCTACATGTACCATTAAAGCAATGTGATAAACTCCGGTACAGTTCGTGCTGGAGTTAACTGCTCCTTTCACATGCACCTGGAACTGCAGCAATTAGGGCCAGGGTGGAATAAACCCCTTGCTGGCTGGGCTTACCAGGCACAATTTATGTACCCAGCCAGTGTCCACGCATGCGTTTCAGTGTAGTAAAGTACTCTGCTGTATCATAGTACTGTCTGGGACAGTACTATCCTAGAGTGGAGTTAGTAGTTTACTGTGCCCTTAAACCTGGTACACACATAGACTGTGACACTTTACTGTGAATCTAATTAGCAACTCTGCAGTAAAAGTACATGTGTAGATGCACCTAGTTAGTTACAGATTTACATTTGTTCATAAGGAGCTGGCATGCGTTGAACTGGAATGTATTTGCCATTATTCATCTTGGGAAGCAATTTTGGGGGGGCTTTCTGGTTAACACTGACTGCTCATGTGGCTTCCTGAGCTGGATAAGAGTGAGTATCACTGCTTTAAATAATACCAACAGCTGTTCTCAGTACAGAAGACAGAAGGTTCTATTCCTGGCTTTGAAGGCCTACTGCAAGCCACTCCATCTTACATTCAGTTATACCTTACCGCATGGGTGTTTACCAAAAGTTGTCGACATCTCTACTTGGGCCATTACAAAGTGGCCTCTGCATGGCTGGGAATCCAGCCCAACGTACTTTCACTGTTCTAGAATAGCTTATTCTTAGAAATTGTTGTTTCCATATTTCATTATATGCCATTTTCCTGTGCTGGTTTCACGCCTCCCACAGATTTCAAAGTAATGCTCTCCCCAGACTGAAATGGTAGGTCAGGATGACCTGCAACATTTATAGCAGCAATCTGGTTTAATTGTTCAAATGTACTTGCATGGAAACACTTCAAATCCTGCTTTTAAATAGAACAATTATTCCCTTATTTAAAATTAATATGATCCATGTGGCAGGAATTGGAAAGAATATAAGAAATAGGTTTTGAATACCGTAGCAGGACCTGGAGCCAGATATAGTGATATGTAGAAGAGTTCTATATTGCTACTGTGTCCTACCTTTGTTTTTTTTTACGAGGTGGG
The DNA here is from genome assembly GCF_000455745.1 of Alligator sinensis. NCBI lineage: Eukaryota > Metazoa > Chordata > Crocodylia > Alligatoridae > Alligator > Alligator sinensis. The sequence goes on along the minus strand of NW_005842967.1, from coordinate 315,247 downwards.
GCAGAGCTATACTGCTACCCAGTGTGTCCACAGATAGCAGATAGTGGAATGACCTTCAGGGAAGGTTAGCTGTGAAATAAGCAGGGGTAACTCTGAAGAACAAAAAGTTGTGAACCAAGTAGTGGCAACACCACCTGGATGTGGTGAGGACAGCAGATAGCAATGAAAAGTGACATATATCCTGTAAAGTGACATATATCCTTTGACAGTGCTGTAACATGGTGAATACAAGTTTTCACTAATATAAGTCTGCCCAGACCCCAGCCATGGGTCTACAAGTCTTAGTCTCCTTGCCATTGAAGGTTCCAATCTGTCAAAAGCTGTGTGGAACCTGATGTGCAGCAGCTTCTCCATAATAAAAGAGGTCGAGCATAGGCATTTTCCATGAAAACAGCTGTCCCAGTACATTCCTCAAGCACTTTTGTGACCAGCTAATGGTGATGGGAGCACGATTGTAAGGTCCAGAAGCTCCTGGTCATGAACTGGCACAAAGAAAGCAGTTACAAGAAGACTGTCTAGCCCTTGGATGAGACAGTGCAAAGCAACAGCTGTAACTATGACTGAGCAGTCCTTTTCAGGATCCATTCTTCTCACCCAACACAGGGAAGGGGCCAGAAAAGGTTCCCTGAACATAGCCTGTTTAATACAGCATTCTGTATTTCTTCCTGATTGGATAACCATGTCCAGTGGGATCACCTTTACTACGGTCAAAAATACCAGCAAAGACACGCCATCATTTTCAGGACCTGGAACATCTGGTCCCTAATGGACAACCGTGATAGGGAACACCCCAAACGCCGGACTGCAATCGTGGCCTTAGAACTCGGGCGACACAATGTAGCTGCACCGAATGAGACCTGGTGAGTGGGAGACGGGCAGCTCAAAGAACATGTAGGTGGCTATACCTTATTCTTGGACAGGTAAAAAGGAAGAACTCTGACTTGGTTTTGCCATTAAAAATGAACTCATAAGCCAACTCAATGAGTTCCCTATCAGAATTAATGAGCACCTCATGACTCTCAAAGAAGGAGATGCCAACTTTGACCAAGTCCTTTCTAATGTTCCAGAGGGAGACAGACTTATTGTTCTCAGTTATTTTAACTCCATAGTCAGAAGGGACTCTGACTCCTCTGGAACAGAACCATTGGCAAGGAAGGAATAGGAAAGGTCCTTCCAGACATCTGACTCCTCTGGAACAGAACCATTGGCAAGGAAGGAGTAGGAAAGGTCAGCTTCAATGGCATCCCCCTCTTGACGAAATACATGGAACATGGACTCACTCACCATCACCAACACCCTGTTCCACCAGAAAAACAGGCACATAATACTTACTGTACTTATGTGTCTCCTTCTGAACATATGTTATCAGAATAAAGATTTTAATTTTCCTTGTAAAGCCATTTAAAATTGTGTACTAGGGCTGTGCCAAATGCCTAATGGACCCCACTAAACCCTGTAGGTTCTTGGACCCCTGGCTGGGACCCGCTCTAAGTAAGTGCTACAAGGGGACACCCTAAGCCTTATGGGCTAGATGCATGGCTCCAACCATCCTTTACCGCGCCCCATGCTTCGCAGATAGTATATCAATAACATCCCTGCAATGAGGTTTCAGTCTCACTCTACTTTCTATTGTCACTGGGCTCTCTATGCCCCTGTCGCTGTTCCCTCACTGTTGCTGAGGCCTCTACATGACACAGTAGCATGCCCCAGTGAGGACTCCTCCTCCCCTACAGTCTCAGGCCAGTCCACCACTTAAAATAACAAAAGGTAAGCAGTACAGTAGCACTAGCATCTCAGGCTGCCAAACTGTCACAGAGCCTTTCTTTACTTTCCTGCAGGAGCTTCTCTCCAGGAACTGCCAGAGAACTCTCCCTTCCAGCCTCAGCCCTGGGGCTTAGATGTGTGTAGGATCCTGCCCCCTTCCAGTCAGCTGACTGGGGACAGGTGCTGGAGATGTAGGTGGTAGCCGTGTTGGTTTAAGGACATGGCAGACAAGGTTCTTTGGGTCAATCTGATATCTTTTAGTAGACCAACTGAATACTTGGATAAATATATCTTAGCAAGCTTTTGGGTTGAAAACCTTTCATCGCACTGAGGAAGCACCTGCAGCTGGTGTGTGCGCTTTTCCTGGATGGAAGGAATAGTAAAGCAGCCAGAGGCTGGCATGCAATGCAGGCAAGAAAGCTAGTCAGTGAAAATGGAAATGGAGGCATCAGGGGGTGAGAGACAGGCTGGGGTAGGGGGGAAGGGGGATGTAGCAGGTAAAAGTGCAGAGGTACCTGAGGAGTCAGATGTCTGGAAGGTTGTAGTGTGTCATAATCCCGATGTCTATATTTCTGTACCAAGGAGGTTGATGAAGTGCAGTGAAAAGTAGTTTGTTGATTGACCCAAAGAACCTTGTCTGCCCGGTGTGTGATTCCGGAGCTCCATACCTCCTCTACACTCCGGCCCATGCCTTGCAGATCGCATCCCAGGCAGCTAAGCTGAGCTCATCTGGAGCCTCACAACTCCACTGCAACCAGCAAGCCTCAGGCTTCTCAAAGATCTTAGGTGTCTGGGCTTTCCCCAGGCAGGACTGGGTATGCATGTGGTGGCTGGAGGTTATAAGGCACTTCTACCCACCTTTCACCAGAGAGGTCCTCAGTCCTGGCATTTCCTGGGGGCTGCCATGCCACCAGTGGTCCCACCAGCCTCCCAAAACTATTTAGGTCATGCCCAGGACCTGGGGCCTCGTCTTTCCCTGTAGCCCCATCCCACACTTCCAAGTTTATCCTGGCATGGAAGCTAAGAAGGGACATGTTCTTCCCCTCCTGGCTGGTGATGCAGTGAGTGCTGCTTGCAGCTCTGAGAGCTGGGCAATAAATGGTTCGGAAACCAGAAACCAAAAGGAAATATGTATGGACAGAGGTGGGTGGCACTCACTCCATCTGCACGTGGCGCTTGGGGAACCCCAACAGTGGGAGGTTCATCTTGAGGAACACCAGCTACTCCAGCAAACCAGGATTCAAAGAGGTGTGATGGGATGTCTCTACATCCCCAGCAATGCTGAACACCCTTCCACTCAGAACACTGGTTGGTGGACAGGACAGGTGTTCCTGGGCAACTGTGGTCAGATCCTGCCACATCTGGCTGCAGCTTGCCTAGTAGGCCAAGAGGTCACATAGCAGCAGCTCCACATCCTCGGTGAGATAGGCAGCCACCAAGGCCTGAGCGCTACCTGCCTGATGGTGGGGTCTGGAGCCTCTGGACCCCACCATGAAAGCCATGACTTTAACCCACATTGGCAGTGTTGGTGGTGGAGGAGGAGACTGGCTGGTGGATGGTGTGCTGGGACCGGACAGTGGATCCCCCGCTTCCATGTCCCCTTGCCTGTGCCTTTCTGCCTCCCTGACTCTGTTCACCAGCACTTCCGTCCAGTGATCCAGGACTTTGCTGCTGCATATGCTCCCCTTCATGCTTGGGTTAGATATGGTGGCCAGCAAGGGATCAAGCCATTTCCTGATGCCCCCCTTCAGGAACCAGTACCTTCATGTCTGGTGACAGTGGCTTGCCCCAGCCAGGAACATTGATCCCCTGGAAGTTCTCCATTTAGTTCTGAACTTCCCTCACTACAGAGATCACCTGGCTAAGGACTGCATTGCCATTGCTGAGGGTCTTGGTGGCCTCAAGGAAGGGCTTGAGGACCACCAAGATCTAGTAGATGGTATCCCCCTCAGCTCTGTTAAAGGGGCCGCTGATCCCAATCTCCCCAGTCAAGGCCATCTCATGGATGACCTTCTGTTTCTCCACCAGCATCTCAAGCATCATTATGTGGAGTTCCACCGAGTCTCCACATCCTGCATGATTTTGTGCTGTGGGATGCTCAGCTCTGCCTGTTTTTCCTGCAGCATCTTGCCCTCCTTGATGCTCTGGTGGAAGTAGCCTGCCACCTTCCTGAATTTGGAAATGAGCTTCCTGGTGGTTCTGGTACCATCACCAGCAGCCCTGTCCCTATCCAAGGCATCCCTGACAATGAGGTAAAACTTACGTGCCTGTCACAGGGAGAGAAAAACCAGGGAGATTCCTGGGGCCACTAGGGGAACCCCAGGGCCAGGAGCTGGGGGTGGAACTGAGAAAAAGGGAAACTTACTCACCACAGGAGTGGAGGAGGAGCAAGGACAGCGGGGAAAGCCTGTGCGGGGCGCTGATCTTGCCTTATGGCACCTGCGGCCAGCGGATGACGTCACTCACAACCGCCGGCTGGCAGATGTAAAAGGGCCAGTGGTGAGATGGAGAGGGTGCGTATGTGCCGGGAGAAAGCCTCGCCGGTGGTGTCAGCTAGGGGCACGAGATGCAGGGAGCAACCACGTGCATAGACTGCGAGGGAGCAGCGGAGCCTGGCAGCGAGCCAGCGCCTCAAGCGAGGACTGTACCTGGAGACAAGCCAGGAGGTGAGGCAGAAGGAGACCCCAGGGTGTGGGGAGGTCAACGGACCTGGGAAGACCCAGAGGGAGGGCTGCTGCTGTGGCAAGACCCAGAGAGAGGGTTGCAGCTTGGGGAGGACCCAGAGAGAGGGCTACAGGTTGGAGAAAACCCAGAGAGGGCAGCAGCCAGGCGGAGACACAGAGAGAGGGCAACTCCGTAGTGAAGACCCAGAGAGAGGGCGATGGTTCTGCGGAGACCCGGAGAGAGGGCCGCTGCCCTCAAGAGACCCAGAGAGAGGGTCACGCCGGGGGGATACTGAAGGAGTAATGTTCAACCAGGATAGGTGGAGTGGGGGCATAGAGTTGGACCCTGTGGGGGTAGCTCAGTCAACAAGTAGAGGTGTAGAGGGGTTGGCTGTATTCCCTGAGGAAACCCAACAGGGGCAAGGTTATGCCTCTCATGGTATTCATTAAGTTTCTAAGCTGAGTTGTGAAAGGTGTTTTGTTTGTTTTCCCCGTATTAGAAGGAGCTGAGGTGGTATGCAGATAGACCGAGGGAGTGAGAGGCAGGCGCGTTGTTAAGAATTTAGGGACGTGTACAGTCCGTCAAGAAAGTGACCAGAACTCACCGGGCTGGGAAAAGAGCGAGGAGTAGGGAAATAGGAGCCTTGCAGAAGACATCAACGAAACAGGTGATTGATGAGGGTGACCGCATCGTACGGAGCCCCACCCACTGGAAGATTCAAAGTCGTGGCAGGAGAGAAGGGGCAACCTGCGATGTGTGTGAAGACCTCCCGTAAGGCCACCTGCAACGGCCAGGCGAGTACCGGCAAGCACTCGGAGCAAGGAAGCCCGAGGTAAGATGTACGAGGCCCGGCGGGTACAGTGCCATATAGCACATGCCAAGGAAATTGGCATCACGGACTGCCTTGACCATATTGGCCCCATTGTTGGTGACCATGAAACCATGGGTGAGCTCGCTCTGCTCAACAAGCCACCCCTGCACCATGTGGCTCATGGTTCAAGATCTTGGTTGCCATGTGGGACTCGTTGATCACCTCAGCTTGAAGGAGAGCCCACTGATGGCCTGACTGATTGCACCAGTGTCCTGTGAGGGAGAGGTAGGCCTGATTTCCACCCCAGCTGCTCCAAATGTCCAAGGTGAAGTGTAAGGCCACCTGTGGACCTGCCTTGCACAGCTCCTTCCTCAAGTACTGCCTGCATGCCTCATACAGGGAGGGCACCACCATCCTGCTAAAGGTGATCCTGCTGAAGGTGGTGTGTGTGGGCTGTTTGTATGATGGGGCCTAAGCACCATGAGCCATGTAAACCCTGGTCTCTCAACAAAGGAGAAGGGTTGGCTACCCACAGCAAGCAGCTCCCCAATGCTCTGGGTGACCTCACTCACCTTCGGAACATGACCCCCTGTGTGCCCACCTTTCCCCCACTGTTCCAGGGTGGCCTGCCTCTGCTTCGGGGGCTTTGGAACAAGAGGGGTACTTCTTTTTGGGCACAATCCCACTGTTGCTAAGGCTGCGGAGGAGCAAGGGCAAGCGGGTGGTGCCTACGGAGATGCACCAGCATCTATGTGGTGCACATGTGTTTTGATCCCTTGCCTCAGCTGGTTTTGGCTTGGCTGTGCAGGCAGATAGCATATGTGGGATCATTTGCCAGCTCAAAATGATTCCAGCCCACACTAACCCCTCGCTTCTGGGCTGTGGGCAAGTCTCCTGCCTTATCCTGCTCCTCAGCAGGCAGAGGCACAACAAAAAGAGGAGCTGAGCCAGGTGTGCCCACAGCCTTCTAGGGAGGGGACCTTACTCTAGGGAAACTTTGCGGGGTGTGGAGCACAAACTCTGCTTCCCCCTCCTGCTCCGGAATTTCTTATGCTATCAAGCTGAGGTACCCTACTTCAAGATTGAGCTCCTCTATGACTGGGAGTGGAAGGCTCATGCTGGGACCTGTAATTGGGGTGGAGGAGGCTGTGCGGCTGGCACTGCTTGTTGTCATGCTGCTGGTGCTGGGGTTTATTATCACAGCTGGTGTCAGAGGGGATGCAGCTGCAGGCACTGCTGCAACCTCCTTGCTCCCAGTACCAGCAGAAGCCTCATGGCTAGTTGAAAAGAGGCTGTGTCTCAGCTTAGGTGTTGGGGAACTGACACTTCTCCCTCTGCCCCCTCTCTCTCCGCTCCCAGACTTGGCAGCACCAGCCTTTCCAGCACGCTTCATGTTTTCCTGTGCTGGAAAAGGTGTCTGACTGTGTAGTGTTTGTATATGTAGGTGTCTGTGTGTGCAATCTATCTAACCTATGCTGTGCTTTCCTGAACAGTGCCCAGTGATCACACTGTCAGGCAAAACAGAGATTTCTTTTTCTTCTGGTAAAAAAAAAATGTTTTTCAAAAGAATGGATATAGGAAAAAAAAAGAAATGCTATAGGGATAACAATACTAGTATTGAAGTTAGGCCAGTATAGCTAAGCTGTCAGTGTAAGCTGTATCCTATCCAATCCTTTGCAAGTAGAAGATACACTCCCTATCTAGACAGTAGCAGCTAGGAAGCAGTCAGAGTCAGTGACTTTCAGATGCTGCTCTCTGGCGAGAGACAGGCTAACAAAAGCTGACAGCTTAGGCACTCACAGGCTTATATGCTGTTTAAAAAAAATTTAGGTCCCTCCCACAGAGCACTGGGATTGGAAGGGAGCTCAAGGACTGTTGGAAGATACTGGCCATCTACAGATGTCAGTCTGTCCCCCCCCTCATCCCCCTCCTTCTCCTTACTTTCTCTTTTCCTGCAAGCCCAGCTTCAAAACACCTTCAAAATGTCAAAACATCTTTGAAACATTTTGACTTGTTTCATTTAATTTTGAGCATTTTGACATGTCACCTGTTTTGTTTTGGATTCAAAGTTTTGAGCGTCAAAACACTGCCAAAACAAAATGGCGGTCAAAATTTTGTACAGCCCTATTGCATACCATAAGGATGAGATAGGCCAAAGAACTAAGACTTGGCTCATCTGTGCATCTATTGAAGTAAAACTCCCACCAACTTTTTGGGGAGCCTAATAAACCAAAACAGAGAACTTTTTCTAGCATTAAATCTTTTATAACTCTTAAATGAGAAGACAAGAGAAGGGTTTATTGACAATAGAGTCTTTGGCAATCCCTTGCAGTTGAGGATGATTGTCTTCCATGATTGTCAGATTGTCTGCTACTCCCACTTTTTCATCTCCTGTTGTTGTCATGAGATTTCAAAGTACTGAGATCCCTGAAGCAGACTTCCTCCATTTGGGGTTGTCCTGGGAGATAGTCTCCCATGAGTTGACATCAATGTTGCATTCTTTTAAGCTGGCCTTGAGGACATGCCTGAAGTGCTTTCTCTGCCCTCCACTTGAGTGTACACCTTGGCTAAGTTGGTAGAATAAAATTTACTTTGGGAGTCTGGAGTCAGACATCTGGATGACATGGCAGGCCCAGCAAAGTTGATGCTGGATGATCATAGCCTCAGTGTTCATGGTGTTTGCTTGCAGGAGGATGCTAACATCAGTGCAAAGGTCTTCCCAGAGGAATCAGAGGAATCTTCTGCAGGAAGCCTTGACAGTACTTCTCCAACAACTTTTGATATCTCCTGTACATTATCTACATCTCGGCTTCATACAGCAAAGTGGGGATCATGATTACTTGATAAACCATGAGCTTGGTTTTGGATCTGATGCTGCAATCTTCAAGCCATTTCTTCAGGTGTCCAAAGGCTACAATTGAACATCTGAGGTGATGTTGGATTTCTTCATCCATGTCAGCCTTCTTCAAGAGGTGGCTTTTGAGGTATGGGAAATATTCAACATCCTCCAGAGTCTCACCATGGATCTGGATTACCAGAGCTGGGGATTGTTTATTAGGAGCTTGTTGATGGGGAACCTTAGTCTTCTGAATGTTAAGCATCAGTCCTATTTCCTTGTATGCTTTGGTGAAGACATCAACAATTGCCTGAAGGTCTGCTGCCAAGTAAGCACATGCTACAGCATCATCAGCACACTGGAGCACAATAATTGAGGTCAGGGTGGTCTTGCTTTTGGCTTGGAGTCGGCTGAGGTTAAATAGTTTACCATCCATTCAATAGTTTAGCTCCGCTCTGGCTAGACGCTTTTTGGTGGTCAAATGTAGCATCGCAGCAAGGAATATTGAGAAGAGGGTTGGAGTGATGATGCATCCTTGCTTAACTCCTGTGTTAACCTCAAAGGGATCTGTGATAGATCCATTACTGAGAACCACTGCTTCCATACCATCATGGGGCAGCCAGAGTATGGTGACAAATTTCCATACTTTAGAAGGTTCCTCCACAACACTTCTTGACTTAGCTTTTGTAAGATCAAAGAAGGCCATATAGAGAGGCTTATGTTGTTGCTGGCATTTTTTTTTGCAGTTGGTGAGCTATGAAGATCATGTCAGTTGTGTCTCTTGATGTCCTTAACCCACACTGAGATTCTGGGAGAAGATCTTCAGCAAGTAGAAGGAGAAGGTTCAGGAGGGTTCTTGAAATAATCTTTCCTGTGATGGACAGCAAGTTTTTTACTGAGGCACTGGTACAAGAGGGCTCACTTGCTTGAGTCCTTGAGTCCTTCAGTGTTGATCTTCTGCTGCAGCTGTTGCTTGAGAGCCAGTTTGAGTGACATAATCAAGTGGATGAGTCAATGATCAGTTCAGCAATCACCAGGTCCTAGTTTAGCTCAGGTGATGTGGACATCTTTGTGATTCCAGGCATGGACGATGACATAGTCAATCAAGTGCTAATGCTTAGATTGTGGGTGTTGCAATGATGACTTCAAGTGCTCAATATTCAAGTGCTGCCAGCTGAAAGAATGGATTAGGGAGAAGCACATAAGGTGCTCTGTTGAGCTGACAACATGGAAAATCATGGTCCTGTTCCATGGGCAACTGGTGCCTCCTGAGTCTCGGGGGGCACCAGATCCCCGGCTGGGAGGAGCGGGTCCCAAGCAGCCCATTGCCAGCTGGGGGGGGGGGGGGGGGGGGATCTCCTAGCAGCCAATCGTGGGTCTCCCAGCAGCTTATTGCTGGCTAGGTGTTGTCCCCAAGCAGCACTTCTGGTTTCTCAGATGGTGCTTCCAGGGGGTGCACAGCCTGCATGCAGCCCCCTACGCATCACCAATGTCAAGATCTCTTACTGTTCCTGAAACAGACAATCTCTTGAATTGCCTGCTTCAAACTCAAATGGAGACAATTCTAAGTAGAAAACCTTTACCTTCATCTGACTAAAATCCATTTTGTGCTTGGGACCCCCCTCTCTTGCAGAACAAGATTGGCTCAGTATATTATCTTGTGTGAAAACACAAGAAACATGTTCATATCAACAAACAGTAGATACAATATGATGATCACATCAACTCTAATACTTATAGTATCCACCCTTACTCCAGAATCAGCACCTATCTCTCTAGATGTGATGAACAGCAACCATTTCCAGCAGTTTTAGTACATGTCCCAGTCAGTCAATCCATGGCTTTAGCTTCTATTTGCTGGATGAAATGCCAATTTTTTTTCTGGAGAGAATTGCATTCACTGGCCAAGATTTTCCAAAATTAAGAGCGATTTGTGTTTCCTCAATCTCTGAGTTTCCAATTTGGTACTTCTTAAAAAGAATGTGAATTTCAAAAAAATGGTGCAAAATACCAGTCAGTGTTCTAGTGGTTATACTCAGATTGTGGGTCCTCGTTTTTCAGATTGAATCATTTGTTTAATCTACTTGCAAACATATCTAAAAAGGTAATTAGATGTTGGGTAACTAGGTATGTTTAACCACCCAGTCAAATGGGAGCAATGAATGATATATTTCTTTCTACAGCATGGCTTCCAAGAGGGTCCTTTGTGTTCCAGAAAACTGGTTAATTGAATATCTTCAGAATTTCATGAAGAAGCCTCCAGGGTTGATTAGCTACATTGTGGACTATCAAAAGGAAATAAGATCATTGGCAGAAATGTGCTTGAGCGAATAACTGAAGCACAAGGAGAAGGAGAGAGAGGAGCTCAGCCAGAAGCTCATACAGGGCTAGGTGACAAAAGGCTAAAGAATAAACAACCTAATAGGATGCCACTCAGCACGCTTGACCATATTTGCTTGTTTGCAGCTGTCCAAGAACTTGACAAAAACAAAAAGAATGCACAGACTGGAGAAAGCTGGGGTAATATGTGACTCATGTATTTTACTGGAATCCAAACCCAAGAAGCAAGGGAAGAGACTTGAGAGCTAATTGTTAAAGTTGAGGAACATTTACTCAAAAGGATGCCTAGCACAATGTGAAGTCCTGATCCAGAATCCTAGATGTGACCTCTTAAAGATACCAGGGATAAAAACACTACAAATGGAATCTACTTAATGGCAACAAAGGTGGTGGAACAAGTTGTTACAATCCAGGTACTTCTATGTGTGTCACTGTGGTGAAGTTGTTATTGAGCCATGATTTAGTAACAGCCCGTACTGCGCTGTATGTGCAGTGCAGTTATTTTTAGCAGCTACTTTGCTGTAGCGACACACTATTATGCAGCAGCACATCGTTATGGTGGACTTCCGCAGACACCACATCACTGTAGTGCATTGCTATGCCAATGTAGCATCACATGTAGACTTGCCTTCCATGTTTGAACCACCCACAAAGAATGAGTGACATGGTCTACAGTACTTTAAAGCACTGGCGGTGTGTAGGAGTTGCATGTGGGTGCGCATGCACCCCCCAAGCTTGGCAGTGCACCCCCCTGCAAAAAGGCACCACTGACACTGCCGGTGGTGCCTGTGGGTGGCTGCCCACCACCCTTCCTTGCCACTGAGACTGCTGGCGGCATTTGTGGATGGTCCCCAGTCACCGCTGGATGCTGCCAATAGCATCTGTGGGTGGTCGCCAACCTCTGGTCAGTGTTCACCACCCCCCTTCTCCTCACTGATGACAGCGCCGCAGCTGCCTGCGGGAGCTCACCTCTCACTGCCGCCATGCTCCCTCCACTGACAACGTCACCACCACCTGTGGGAGCTTGCCATGCCCCCCGCAGCTCTGGGGGCACACAGCATTCATGCTTCAAAGGTAAAGTAGCCAGTAGGAGCTAAATACAGGGGACATCTACACAAGACACTACTACAGAATTGCCTAATTAGCTCCTTGGTAAAGCATCTCTGTCTACACATGAGGAGCTTTTAGGTCACAGTGAACTAATTAACTCCATTATAGGATAGTACTGCATGATACAAGTACTATCCTATGACAGAATTATTTACTCTGTTGAAACACATGTGTAGACAGTGATCAGGGCTGCTGACTAGCCCCTCACTGTAGCACCTTCATGCCCCAACCAGGCCCCCACAGCATGTTGAGCTGGGTCAGAGCAGCTTTGGGCTGGCAGGCTGAACCCTGGGGCCCCCTGCCAGCTGGAGTGGTTCCACCCTGACTCAACATGCTGTGGTCTCAGGAGGCACATGTAAATGCTGCACCCTGAAGCAATACATTCCAGCATGAACTCTGCCAGAGTGTATTGTGTTAATTTCACATGTAGATGCACCCACATAGCCATAGGGAAGTGCATCAACCATAAATGAGCAAGGGAAGTGATTATGCCTGAGAATGAAAGAGATTAAATTTAAAATCACATTATAAAAAGTCTTGTTCAGATTAAAGGGAGTCAAACCTCCTTCACTAAAAGGTTAATAATTCTGAGCTTTTTATTAATATTTTAAAAGTAATGGAAGGCATTTAAACACAGATATTAATTTCAATAACAACAGAAATTGGAAGAATAAGTAATACTTTGCTTCTGTAAGCAATGGTATACATTAAGGTAACCATAGCAATATCAAATATTTCAACTTTCTTCTTAGCTCCTCTGGACAGTGACCTGCCTTTTCAACACCTAGAGCAAAACAAACCTGGTTGATGCCAACATGCATCCTTGCAATACAAAAATAAAATAGGAATATTAATTCTGTCCCAGTATTTGCAGCAGAGGAAGTAATGCAGATTAAAGATTAATGCAGATTCTTAAGCAACATTGGCTAGCTACCTAGGATGATGGAATCTGCAGGGCAGCGGTAGTAAATAAGGAGTTAGACCCTATCTGATGAAAGATCAGCTAGAAAAGTTATTTCAGTGCCTGGAGGCAAAACCATAAATACCAACATAGGCACCAACTTTGTTTTTTGCCAGTGGGTGCTTTTTTTTCTTTGTGTTCCCACACCAAGGCTCATGCATGCCTAGAAGAGGCAGCCTGTTACTTCAACCCAGTTCACCCAACATGGCTCATGGGTGCTGAGCATCTGCTAATTTTCTTGATGGGTGCTTGAGCCCCAGAGCACTCATGGAGTCAGTGCCAATAAATACCCGCATCCCTAAAGGATATTACAGTGAACTACAGGACTGCCAATAAAATTAAAACAGTCTGTAGCTTTGTCCATAGACATTACCTACTGTGTTGGAAATTAATTGCAAATTTCTTTAGTGCAATTTAAGGGCATTCGTCTCCTGAACAAATATAATAAATCAACCTTAGGCAGGACACAGCAAAAACCAGGATACTGTACTTTAAGCATATCCTACAAACAAAAAGGTTCAGATGTTCAGACAAAGATGATTAATGACCCCTCTGCCTGCACCTGTAAAAACCAGTGTGAGGAAGCAGAAATCTGCAGATCAGAAAGCAGTGAACTGAGACAAAAGTGTTACAGTATTTGTGTGTGCAGAACTGTTAAGAGTTCACTATTTCTTCCTCCTGCCTCTCAACAGAATGTTGTGATTTTCATTCCGGCTTTGCTAAAAGGATAGGTTTCTTTGCCTTTCAGTTCTTAAGCAGCCTTGGTGCATGTGGGAAAGCAAACTTGTTTGTTAGAAATGGAAACATGCCACTAACCTGTACTGTGAAAAGTGCTGCTCTTTGTAGTATAGTTAACAGAGATTTTAAAGGGAGTACTTCTGTTTGTCTAGTTTGCTTTTATTTTTCTAAGGATTAGTCCAGGATTTCATGTAAAGATAATGATATATGAAACAAATTTAGCCTGGGTAGTACTCAAGTATGTACTACCCTCTCCAATTGAAGGGAATGTTAGCAGGACAGGTGCATTGTGCGGTGAAACTGCCTGTTGTACACAGTTTTCCTCCTTCCCCTGTAGAGTCAAGCTAGGACACACGATAAAACGTAATTATGTACAAATTTAATAAAATAAGAAAGTTATAATATAAACATATATACACACACATGATACAGGAATTATAGTCAATTTATATACATACCTATGCCAATACTCTATATACAGATGAGAGATCAAGAGGTCAAACAACGGTCTCATTAAAAGGTCATGCCATCTTATACTCTAATGAGGAGTATGGCTTACAAAGCATAAGGCGCAGGTTCCAAAATATGAGGTGCAGGACTCAAAAAATATGACACACAGAAACAATGGATACAAAAGCTAGGTCTCTAGAAGAACAAAAGAACAGCCCTGAAGCCCTGGAGCAATAACAGATGAAGAGAGGGAAAAGGAAAGAATGCCAGAGCCCCATGGGCCTCCACAACCCAGTTTGAATTTGCTTCACTAGGGGAATCTCACAGCCGGGGTCCCTCTCCTTCGGGGCTTCCCCTCCCGCTACCAGCCTTAGAACGGTGAGGGGGAGACCCTCCTCCCCTGTGGGAATCCCCTTCCCAGGTAACTCACAAATCTCCACAGCCCCACTCATCCCTTCACTGCTCAGGCCTCTCCTGGCCTGGGCCCTCTCTTGGCCCTGTGTACCATCCTGTTCACCAATGGCCTCTATATGCAGCATGCCCAGCCTTGTGCCAAATCAAAGGCCTGAGCTGTCTTCATAGCCTCAGGGCCTCGGTCTGCTCCCCTGACCCTCTGTGCACTGACTGTGTACTGTGCTCCTAGCCTTGAGCTGGAGTTGGGGACCTAAACCACCTCGTGCAGCTCCTAGGGCGTTGATCCACTCCCAGACCCTCCATGCACCAACCCATGCACTGTGTTCCTGGCCTCGTGCCATGGGGAGGGGTGGGGGAACTGGAGACCTGAGCTACCTTGTGCAGCTCCCAGGGTCTCGGTCTGCTCCCGGACACTCCGTGCACCAATTTGTGTACCATGTGCCCAGCCTCATGCCAGGGTTGGGGACTCAAGCTGCCGCCTACAGGTCCCCGGGTCTCAGTCCCTCCCAGGCCCTCTGTGCACCGGCTGTGCACTGCTCACCCTGCCTCGTGCCGGGGGGGTGGAGACCTGAGCTGCCTCATGCAGCTCCCAGGGTCTCGGTCCCTCCTGGACCCTCTGTGCACTTGCAGTGCACCAACATCATGCTCCCTCCTAGCAGAGCTGGGAGATACATCTGCTTGCTGCTCCCCGTCCAGCAAGTCTCTTCAGGATTTTCTGGGGCTACCACTCTGCCCTGCTGGCAGGTTCTGCCAGCTCTTCTTTGCCCTGTTCTTCATCCCTCATCACAGCCGCCCATGTGCCGGGCATGCAGCCTTTTAATTCTCTCTGCAGGCTCCACCTCCAGATTACAAATAGACCAATCAGAGAGAGAGGGGTTTAGTCCCCTCTCAGGTCTTGCTTTTCACTTCACCCCTGGGTAGGGGTGGGGCAAGCCTCTCCTCTGCCATCACCTGATTGGACAGTAATTTGATTCAGGATTTGGATCACTTTCCCAAAGCAATTTGGCCGAATCAGCTTCGGAAGAGTTGGTGCTGATTCTGAGAGATTTGGAGATTTGGCCATAAACTATAATTGGGAATCACTGAAATGCCTATAACTTTCTAATTTTTTGGCTGATCTGGATAAAAATTGCAGGGATGGTAGCTCCTTCTAAGGTGCAGGGGTTTCTGGCAAACAGTACTTCAAGCTGCTGACAGCTAAACTTGTATCATGTGTGTGTTAAGGCAGATTTAGTTGCAAACAACAGGGATGGTTCCCCTTCTGAGGGCATAAGGCCTGCCAAGTTTCAAGGAGATAGGTGCAGGGGTTTCTGGGAAACTGCATCTCAAGCTGCTGACAAGCAAAACTCATGTCATGTGTGTGTGTTAAGGCTCAGCAGGGTGAAAACTGATAGTCCCTGCTGAGGCCATGAAGTCTGCCAGGTTTCAAGGAGATAGGTGCAGAGGTTTCTGGGAAACTGCACCTCAGACTGCTTACAAGTAAAACTCATGACAGGTGTGACTGTGTGTGTATTAAGTGGGGTGAAAACTTCAGGCATGCTAGCCCCTGCTGAGGCCATGAAACCTGCTAGGTTTCAAGAAGATAGGTACTGGGATTTCTGGGAAACTGCGCCTCAGGCTACTGACAAGCAAAACTTGTGACGTGTGATTTTGTGTGTGTGTTAAGGCACACCCCCACTGGCACTGGGGCTTCTACACAATATGGTAGTGTGGTCCACTGAGGTGTGAACCACTTTTCATAGACGGGACTATGAACTTCACTTCATCAACCTCCTAGATACAGAAACTCATGGACTCACTATAGACGTTGGATTTATGACACACTACAATCTGATGGATGTCTGACTCCTCAGGTACCTCTGCACTTTTACCTGCTACATCCCCTGTCCCCCTTACCTCAGCCTCTCTCTCTCACCCCCTGATGCCTCCATTACCATTTTCACTGACTGGCTTTCTTGCCTGTATTGCATGCCAGCCTCTGGCTTCTTTACTAGTCCTTCCATCCAGGAACAGCACACACACCAACTGTAGGTGCTTCCTCAGCCTGACAAAGGGTTTTTCAACCTAAAAGCTGGCATCCCAGGCAGCTAAGCTGAGCTCACCTGGAGCTTCACAACTTCACTGCAACCAGCAAGCCTCAGGCCTATGAAAGACATGATGGGTCTGGACTTTCCCCAGCCATAACTGTGTGCATGTATGTGGTGGCTGGAGGTTATGCCACCTCCTACCCACCTTTTACTAGGAGGATCCTCAGTCCTGGCATTTCCTGGAACTGCTGCACATCCAGCAGTCCCACCAGGCCTTCCAACCCTGGCAGAGTGCAGTTTTAGTGGTCATGCCCAGGACCTGGGGCCTTCTCCATCCCCATAGCTCCAGCCCATACCTCCAAGTTCGCCCTGGCATGGGAGCTCACCAGGGACATGTTCTTCCCCTGCTGGCTGGTGATGTAGTGAGTGCCACCTCCAGCTCAGGAAGCAGGGCATTAACTGGTTAAAAAAAATGAAATAGGTGTGGATGGAGTGAAGAGGGTGTCATTCACTCCATCTGCAAGTGGAGCTTAGGGAACCTCGAGCAGCAGGAGGTTCACCTTGAGGAACACCAGCTGCTCCACCAAACCAGGATACAAGGAGGTACTGTGGGGAATCACAACATCCCCAGCAATGCTGAACACCCTCTTGTTCAGAACACTGGTTGGTGGACAGGACAGGTGTTCCCAGGCAACCATGGCCAGATCCTGCCACATCTGGCTGTGGGCTGCCCAATAGGCCAGAGGGTCACAGTCTAGCGGCTCCACATCCTCGGTGAGATAGTTAGCTACTGAAGCCTCTGTGCTACCTGCCTGAGGCTGGAGTCTGGTGCACATGCCCCCCAGCGTGTGGACCATATTGGACCACAACAGGTCCAGCCATTTCCTTATCCTTCAGCTGTTGCCCTCCTTTAGCCGCCTCACCAGTGCCTGCACATCTGGTGACAGCTGCTTGCCCCAGCCAGGAACATCGATTCCCTGGAACTTCACAGAATTCTCCACATCCTGCATGATTCTGTGCTGTGGGATGCTCAGCTCTGCCTGTTTGTCCCATAGCATCTTGTCCTCCTTGATAGTGCAGTGGAAATAGCCTGCCACCTTCCTGCACTTTGAAGTCAGCTGGCTGGTAGTGACAGCACCATCACTGGCAGCCCTGTCCCTCTCCAAGGTGTCCCTGACTATGAAGTGCAGCTTGTGTGCCACACAGCAGGTGCCAATTAAGTTGGCATCATGGACTGCCTTGACCATATTGTTCCCACTGTCAGTGACCATGACATTGTAGGTGAGCTTGCCCTGCCCAACAAGCCACCCCTGCACCATGCGGTTCACAGCCCCCATGATTTCCCTGCCATGTGGGACTCATTCATCACCTCAGCTTGAAGGAGAGCCCACCAATGGCCTGACAGATCGAACCAGTGCCAGGTGAGGGACAGGTAGGCATGATCTCCACCCCAGCTGCTCCAGATGTTGGAGGTGAAATGCAAGGGTGCCTGTGGCCCTACCTTGTGCAGCTGCTCCCTCAAGTACTCCCTGCATACCTCATACAGGGAGGGTACCACCGTCCTGCTAAAGGTGGTGCATGTGGGAACTTGGTAGGATGGGGCCATGAGTGCCATGAGCCCCCTGAACTCTGGCTGCCCAACTAAGGAGAAGGGCTGGCCATCCAGAGCAAGCATCTCCCCAGTGCTCTGGGTGACTTTGCTTGCCTTCAGAACGCACCCCACTTTGTCTGCAGCTTTCCCCCACTGCTCCAGGGTAGCCTGCCTCTGCTTTGGGGGGGATGGGGGCTTTGGAGTGAGAGGGGGACTTTACTTTGGGCACACTCCCACTGGTGCCAGGCTGAGGAGGAATAAGGGTAAGAGAGTGCTGCCTTCTGAGATGCAGCAGCATCGCTGGGGTCATAAAGTGTTTCACCTTCTTGCCCTGGCTGATCTGCTTTCGGCAGATAGCATACTTGGGATTATCTGCCACCTCAAAATTATCCCAAACTACACAACTCCCCCCTCCCCCCCCCACTTCTGGGTTGAGGGTGGGGATCTTGACTTATCCCCCTCCTCAGGAGGCAGAGGCACAACAACAGGGGCAGCTGAGCCACCTGCCCCCACAACCTCCTCCAAGGTGCTTTCCAGAGAAGGAGACCTGGCTGTAGAGGAATTTTGAGGGGTGTGGAGCACAAACTCAGATTCCCCCTTGGTCCTCAGAATTTCTTTAGCTAGGGTGCTCAGGTCCCCTGGTTCCACATCCAGCTCCTCCTCTGGCATGGGGAGGCTCACACTAGGAGATGAAATTGGGGTGGAGAAGACTGTCATTCTGCTGCTGGTGGCTATTTCTGGTGTTAGGGGAGGTGGTGCAGATGCAGAGACAAGTACTGCTCCCACCTCCTTGCTCCCACTAGCAGAAGAAGACTCATGGGGGGGGGGGACTTGCAGCTTTAGCGCTCCCCCTATCCCCTATAGCCCTTCTGCCTCCCCTGCCAGGACACCTGGCATCTGCCTTTCCAGCACACTTCATATTAATGTTTTCTGTGCTGGAAAATGTGTCTCTGTGTGTAACTAACTAATAATATCTCTTCTTCTCTGATGTATGACTGTATCTGACTTCTTCTATGTTGTGTTTACTGTTGTGTGTGCAACTAAAATAATATAACTTCTTCTTCTCTGATGTATGACCGTCTGACTTCTTCTTTTTTGTGTTTAATAATCTCTATCTGATTTCTGTATTGTGTTTAGTCTGTATGTGGGTGTAACTATAACTAATGATAACTATATATAATCTCTTCTTCTTATATGATGTCTGACTTTTTCTGTGTTGTGTTTAATAATGCCTATATGGCTTCTTCTTCTATGTTATATTTAGTCTGTATGTGTGTTTAACTATAACTAATAATAACTATATATAATCTTTTCTTCTTCTATGATGTCTGACTGCCTGACTTCTTCTGTGTTGTGTTTAATAATATCTGACTTATTTTTCTATTATGTATGTGTGTGTGTAATGTATGTGCTTTCCTGCACAGTGATGAATCACACTGCCAGGGAACACAGCTTTCTTTGCGGGGACACAACTTGTTTTTTTTAAAAAGGGGGGGGGGGGGGGGGGGAAAACAAGAACAAATATAAGTTGAAAGAAATGGATTGGATAGGGTTAGAAACAGCTCACAAAAAGGACAGAAGGGCTGCAGACACAGGCTTATATGCTGTTTCTATATCCCTCCCCCAGAGCACTGTGATTGGAAGAGGACTCAGGAAAAGATCAGTCACTGGCCAGCTATAGATGGCAGTCTTTCCCCTCCTCCTCCCTTTCCATCTTCTCAGCTTCTGTTCCCCTGAAAGACTGCTTTCTGAATCTCCTAATCTTTTATAAATTGATTCAAAGGCTATGAATCAATTTGGAAGGGGTGGGTGCTCCCAATTCAATTCGGATTTGGTGATTGAGCCTCTGAATAAGGCCCAATCTTCTCTGAATTGGATCACGGACTGAAGCTTCGCACACCTCTAGTAGATATGAAGCAGATTTCTAAATAGTCTAAAAATTAGTTCATAGCAATATCTTTCCAAGAGCATTTTTTAAACTGTCCTATAAAAGCCTGTAGCAGGTCGATAATTCTCTACTATATTTTAAACCAAGGTTAAATGAACGGAAATCTCATTTCCTTCTACGACCAGGTGACCTATCTCCTGGATAAGGGAGAAGAGATTGATGTCATATATCTTGACTTCAAAAAAGCCTTTGACCTGGTTTCCCATAATCACCTCTTAGAGAAACTGGCCAATTGTCGCCTTGGGTCCTCCACGATCCACTGGCTGGAAAACTGGCTCCAGGGTCAGACCCAGAGGGTAGTAATTGATGGAAGTCACTCATTGTGGTGTCCTGTGACCAGTGGGGTCCCCCAAGGCTCTGTCCTTGGACCCATACTGTTCAACATCTTCATTAATGATGTGGACACTGGAGTCAGAAGCGGACTGGCCAAGTTCGCTGATGACACCAAACTTTGGGGAAAAGCATCGAAGGCATACACTTGACAAATTTCATATTGTTGCGTTGTTTTCCACACTGAGGTAAAAAGCCTGACAGAAGAAACTTCACGAAGAGATGAACATGAGCCTGCAGTGCGATGCTGCGGCTAGTAAAGCGACCAAAACGCTGGCTTGCATCCATAGATGCTTCTCAAGCAAATCCCAGGACGTCATTTTCCCCTTGTACTCGGCCTTAGTGAGGCCGCAGCTGGAGTACTGCGTCCAGTTTTGGGCTCCACAATTCAAAAAGGATGTGGAGAAGCTTGAGAGAGTGCAGAGAAGAGCCACGCGCATGATCAGAGGTCAGGGAAGCAGACCCTACGATGACAGGCTGAGAGCCCTGGGGCTCTTTAGCCTGGAAAAGCGCAGGCTCAGGGGTGATCTGATGGCCACCTACAAGTTTATCAGGGGTGACCACCAGTATCCGGGGGAACGTTTGTTCACCAGAGCGCCCCAAGGGATGGCGACTAGGTCGAAAGGTCATAAACTACTACAAGACCGTTTCAGGCTGGACATAAGGAAGAATTTCTTTACTGTCCGAGCCCCCAAGGTCTGGAACAGCCTGCCACCGGAGGTGGTTCAAGCGCCTACATTGAACACCTTCAAGAGCAAACTGGATGCTCATCTTGCTGGGATCCTATGAACCCAGCTGACTTCCTGCCCTTTGGGCAGGGGGCTGGACTCGATGATCTTCCGAGGTCCCTTCCAGCCCTAATGTCTATGAAATCTATGAAATCTATAAATACAGCTATACAAATGTTATAATTTTATATTACATTTTATAGGATTTTTCCATAAATGTAATTGTTCAAGTCTGTTAAGGGAAAAGAGAAATATTCTTATTTTTCTTCCTTCACTCATCTCTTAATAGAATTTAAATTTTCTTCCTAATGTCTACAAACCAACTGGGAAACTTAACACAATGACCAAGTTACTTCAAGGAGACTTTTATAGTGAAAACAGAAAAAGTTCACAGCTGCCTCACCAGTATCTTTGCTTCAAATCACTTCAATATGAGAGTGATTATATCAAATAGATGGAAATTACAGCTTGGCTAATTCAAGTATCGCAAACATGTTTAAAAAATTCCTGATACAATCCCCTCCATTTCAATGAGGTCACTTGAGAGATTGACAACTATTCTCTTTTGAGCTTCATGAAAGAAGCTTAGAACTTCACTAATAGGTAGGAAAACCCAATTGAGTTCATATTTCTGTCATGGTGCCTTCCTGCTTTGTTCTGTGTGTAATCTATTCCTATACTCCCTAGTGTATCCTGTCTTGAAGATGAACTGGTGTTAGGGTGGTGGCATGTTCTAATATGTGTTACAGATTATATTTTCAAAATAGTTTGAACCTAATGAAGTATCAAATTTATGGAAATTCACCTTTGATCTGGGAAAGACTACACTGCACTATGCATAGCATTCACTACTGATTAGTAGGGACCTGCTTAACTTGTGATCTTGAAGAAACCATGAAATTGGGCACTATCTGTGAAATTAATAAAACCCTACTAAAAATAAAATGCTGGCTCCCCAGTGCGTGGGGAGCTGGTGGGGGACAGAAGCTGCTGGCATAAAGAGAAGCAGCCAAGATGGTGGCTGGCTGCCCTCCCTTCATTGCCGATTGGCTGAGAGGGCTACCAATTGGGCAGCCTTGCTTGTCTCTGCCACTCAGTGGTGAGGGGTGGGGCCACATCACAGACAGTCCTCTGAGCCAATTAGTGTCAAGGAGTGGGCTTGCTGCAAAAAGACTGCAAAATTGGCTTTATAAGCTGCTAGTGGTCCACACACTTTGGGGGGAGGGTTGCGACCAACACACCACACAAAATAATTAAAAAACAAACAAACCCTTGACTGATGGCCCCATGCCCTGCAAGAGGCCACAGGCAGCCACAAACATCCCCCTTTGCCCTGAAAGCATCATGCACAACCCAAGAGACACAACAAAAGCTGCCAGGGCTGCTGGCTTCTTCCTTCTCCAGCCACAACTATCTAAGCTGCCTCAAAATTAAAAAAGAACAGAAAAGGCCATTTTGGCCCCACTGGCTTCCCCTCCCTCACAGAAAATCCAAGTGCTCCAAATGAAGCACGGGCCTAAATCTGGGCCTTGACCCCCCAAAATGGGTTTGGCATGCCACACCGAGGCCTGCACCTGTCCACCCCGGAGCCTTGCCACTAGTCCAATTGGTTCTGGGACTAATGGCAGCTTCTATATGCTGTGGTGGGAAAAAAAATTGTCTTGCATGCACCAGGCCAGGGACAGGTACAGGGGACTGACTAAGCCTGCACTCACAACCTTCTTGTCCAGAACACAGCATGTGAACCACAACAGCAGACAGCACAGGTTACTCCTGGTCCTTTCCCATGTCCCTGCCTACAACATGACCACACTAACATATAGCTTTCCCCAGCAACACCCCACACTAAAAAAAATTCAATTCAATTCAGTTCAATAAATCCTTGACTGGTGGCCCTGTGTCCTGCAAGGAAAGGTCACAGGCAGCCACAAACATCCCCCTTTTCCCTACCAGCATCATGCACAGCCCAGGAAACACAACAAAAGCCTCGAGGGCTGCTGGTTTCTTTGTTCTCAGGCCAGAACCATCTCAGCTGCCCCCAAATTCAAAAAGAACAAAAGAGGCCATTTTGGCTCCACCAGCTTCCCTTTACTCGTAGATTCTCTGAGTGTGCTGAATGAAGCATGGACCTAAATCTGGGCCTTGGCATGGCATGCCGAACATGCGTGGCATGCTGAAAATTCAAGCCTTGGCATGGCATGCCCACAAGGGGTTCGGCATGCCACACCAAGGCCTGCACCTGTCCACCCCAAAGCCTTGCCACTGGTCCAATTGGTTCTGGGGCCCAAGGCAGCTTCCTTGTCGTTGTGGGGGAAAAAAATCTCCTTGCATGCATCAGGCCAGAGACAGGTACGAGGACTCACCCAGGTCTGCACTCTCAACTTTCAAGTCCAGAACACAGCACACAAACCACAACACCAGATAGCAAAGGTGACTTCTGGCCCTCTCCCATGTCCCTGCCTACAACATGACCGCCCTAACATACTTAGCTTTGCCCAGCAACACCCCACACTAAACAAAAATAAAAATAAATTAAACCCTTGATTGATGGTCTAGTGACCTGCAAGAAGAGGCCACAGGCAGCCACAGCCATCTCCCTTTTCCCTGCCAGAATCATGCACAACAAAAACCTCCAGGGCTGCTGGCTTCTTCGTTCTCAGACCAGAATTGTCTTGGCTGCCCCCAAATTCATGTAGCCTGGGTGTACATGGGTTTGTACACCCCTCTCCAATTGAAGGAATTATTGGCAGGGCAGTGTGCTGCGGAGGGACACAGTAGCCCAGTGGCCACCTCAGTCCCCTACAGAGTTAGCTCCAGTCAAATAATTACTTAACTATATACAAATTTATTATTACAACAAAACCATTAAAGGGTAAGGACATAAATTATATATACATGTACCAATTTACAAAACAATAAACCCTATACCATATATATACAGATGGAGAATAGAACAACCCAGAACAAAGGATATTGATTGGGCAACCTTATAACTCTATTAATATACAAACTATTGCTTCAACTTATTCACATAAACTATAAGGCGCAGTCTACAAATATAACCAGCAATCCTTAGACTACCTGAGTGCCCTCCAGGGCAGGGGCCCCATTCCCAAGGTACCACTACAGGAAAGGAGGTGGGGGGAAAGAAAAGGAGAGGGAGACCCCAAAGACTCCTAAGCTCCCCCTTCTATCACCCAGAAGTGGCCCACGTGGTGCCCCTTCACAACCCTGGGGGGTACCTCCCCTGTTAGGACCCTCTCTCCAGATTAATTTACTACTCTGCAGTCCCAGAGGGTTGCCTCCCATTCTCCAGGTCGAGCTCTGTTCCCCACCGGGCTTTCCTGCTGCCTGACTCTGCTGCTGCTGGCCTGGCTTCAGGCCACATGCACCACTGCGTGTAGTGGGCACTTCACCTTATGCTAGTGGTTGGAGGCCCGGACAGCCTTGTGCGGCACCGGGACTTGGTCTGCTCCTGGACCCTCTGGGCAGTGTTGTCTGCACTGAGCTGCTGTCCCAAGCCACCTCAAGCAGCTCTCAGGGTCTCTCACCCTCTGTGCAGCGCCTCCTGCACTGAGCTCTCAGCCTCATGCTGGGGGTTGTGGACCTGAGCCATCCAAGGGCCTTCAAAGATCCTGCTCCGTGCACCAGCCTTTGCACCATGTCTCTGGCCATATGCCAGAGGTTGCAGACCCAAGCCGCCTCACGCAGCTCCCTGGGTCTGGATACCGTGTGCTGCGCACCAAGAGCCTAACCACTGGAACTGTCTGACACTTCCCACTGATAGAAGTCTTCAGAGGCTCTTCCTGGGCTAATGCTTTGCCCTGCTGAGCAGCTCTCCTCAGCTCTTCTAAGCCCCGCTCTTCGCTCTTCTCTGTCCCTGATGCATCTCCTTTGTGCTGGGGATGCAGCTCCTTTTATACGCTCCAGGGCTCTGCTCCTGAAGCCTTCTGGACCTGACAGTTTGCAGTCTTCAATCAGGTCTGGGAAAGCTCTTCTCCCCCTCCCCTCAGGAAAGGGGCATGACTTTATTCTCTTGCTGCCTTCTGATTGGTGGATGGGCTCCACCAATCAAAACAGCAGGATCTCAAGCCTGGGACTCAACCCAAGCTCTGAAAGGTAACTCTGCTACATTAAAAAAGAACAAAAGAGGCCATTTTGGCTCCACCGGCTTCCCCTTCCTCACAGATACTCTGAGCACTCTGAATGAAGCACAGGACTAAATCTTGCCCTCAGCGTGGCATGCCAGACATCTTGGCCTTGGCATGGTATGCCCACAAGAGGTTCGGCACGCCACACCGAGGCCTGCACCTGTCCACCCCGGAGCCTTGCCACTAGTCCAATTGGTTCTGGGGCCCATGGCAGCTTCCATGTGTTATGGTGGGAAAAAAAAATTCTTGCATGCACAGGCCAGGGACAGGTACCCGATTCACTGAACCAGGCTTGAACTCACCACCGTCTTGTCCAGAACACAGCACACAGACCACCACACCGGACAGCAAGAGTAACACCCAGCCCTTTCCCATGTCCCTGCCTACAACATGACCACACTAACATACATAGCTTTGCCCAGCAACACCCCACACTAAAAAAAAAAAACTACCAAAAATGAAACCCTTGACTGATAGCCCTGTGCCCTGCAAGAAGAGGCCACAGGAAGCCACAACCTTCTACAGGAACCCTTGAGGAACCCCAGCAGTGAGAGGGTCACCTTGAGGAACACCACCTGCTCCACCAATCCAGGATCCAAAGAGGTGTGGTGGGGTGTCACAACATCCCCAGCAATGCTGAACACCCTCTTGCTTGGAACACTGGTCAGTGGCCAAGACAGGTGTTCCTGGGCAACCATGGCCAGATCTTGCCACATCTGGCTGCAGCTTGCCCAGTAGGCCAAGAGGTTGCACAGCAGTGGCTCCACATGCTTGGCAAGATAGGCAGTCACCAAGGCCTCACTGCTACTCGCCTGATGGTGGGGTCTGGTGCCTCTGGACCCCAACATGGAAGGCATGCCCTTAACCCACATTGGCAGTGCCTGTGGTGGAGGAGGAGACTGGCGTTTGGATGGAGTGTAGGCATGGGACAGTGGATCCCCCGTCTTCCATGTCCCATCCTCCCCCGACCCCTGCCCCACCCCCATGCCTTTCTGCCTCCTGGTTTCTGTTCACCAGGATCTCCATCCAGCAATCCAGGGTTATGCTGCCGCATACACTCCCCTTCACCCTTGGGTCACACACAGCCACCAGAACATGGACTGTACTTGACCACAATGGATCTAGCCATTTCTTGGTGACCTCCTTCAGACACTTCACCAGTGCTTCCACCTCTGGTGACAGTGTCTTGCCCCAGCCAGAAACATTGATCTCCTGAATCTTGTGCATTTCATTTTCAAGTTCCCTCACTACAGGAGTCACCGGGATCAGGAGGGCATTACCACTGCTGAGGCTCTCAGTGGCCTCAAGGAAGGGCTTGAGGAGCACCAGAATCTGGGAGATGGTATCCCACTCAGTTTTGTTAAGCAGGCCACTGACCTCAATCTTCCCATGCAAGGCCTTCTGTTGCTCAACCAGCCTTTCAAGCATCAGGTATAGGGAGTTCCACCGAGTCTCCACATCCTGCATGATTTTGTGCTGCAGGGCGCTCAACTCTGCCTGTTTGTCCCACATCATCTTGCCCCCCATGATACTACAGTGGAAGTAGCCCGATATCCTCCTGCATTTCAAAATCAGGTGGTTGGTTGATGGCACCCTCACCGGCAGCCCTGTCCCCCTCCAAGGCATCCCTCACTATGAGGGGCAGCTTGTGTGCTACACAGCAGATGCCAACAAAGTTGGCATCACAGATGGCCTTGACCATATTGACCCCATTGTCAGTGACCATGCACCCGTGAGTGAGCTCGCCCTGTCCAATGACCCACCCTGCACCATGAGGTTCATGACCCCCATAATCTCTGTTGCCGTGTAGGACTCATCCATCTCCTTGGTTTGAAGGAGAGCCCACTGATGGCCTGACTGGTCACACCAGTGCCCTGTGAGGGAGAGGTAGGCGTGATCTCCACCCCAGCTACTCCAGATGTCTGAGGTGAAGTGTAAGGCCAACTGAGGCCCTGCCTTGTGCAGCTCTTCCCTCAAGTACTCCTTGCATGCCTCATACAGACTCATACAGAAGGTGACCACTATACTGCTGAAGGTGGTGCATGCGGGCACTTTGTATGATGGGGCCACAAGGGCCATGAGCCACCTGATCCCTGGCTGCTCAACAAAGGAGAGGGGCGGGCTATCCACAGCAAGCATCTCCCCAATTCTCTGGGTGACCTCGCTCACCTTGGGAATGCACCCCATCTGTGTGCCTGCCTTTCTCCCACTGTTCCAGGGTGGCCTACCTCTGCTTTGAGGGACAGGGGATTTGGAGTGAGAGGGGGACTTCTTTTTGGGCACACTCCCACTGGTGCCAGGCTGCGGAGGATCAAGGGCAAGGGGGTGGTGCCTGTGGAGATGCATCAGCATCCCCGTGGTGCTCATGCATTTTGATCCCTTGCCCCGGCTGGTTTTGGCTTGGTTGTGCAGGCAGATAGCATATCTGGGATCATCTGCCAGCTCAAAATGATCCCAGATCACAGTACCCCCTCGCTTCTGGGGTGTGGGTGCATGTGTGGATGCTGCCTTTTCCCCCTCCTCAGCAGGCAGAGGCACAGCAGCAGGAGGAGCAGACTCAGCTGAGCCACTTGCTTCCACAACCTCTACCTCAACCTCCTCCGAAGTGCCTTCCAGGGAAGGAGACCTGGGTCTAGAGGAAACTTGAGGTGTGTGGAACACAAACTCAGATGACTCCCCCTCTTAACCCAGAATTTCCCTTGCTATTGCACTCAGATCCAGCTCTTCGTCTGGCACAGGAAAGCTTGGGCTGTGAATTGAAATTGGGGTGGAGGAGACTGTAATGTTGGTGCTACTTATTGTTGTCATAGCGGTGGTACTCAGGGTTGTTATTATGGCAGGTGTTATTGCAGGGGATTCAAACACTGCCTTGGTGCCAGTTGCAGCAGAAGTGGCATGGCTGCTAGTTGTTAGAACAAGCTGTGTCTGAGTATTGCGGGGGTGAACTTAAGCGCTCTCCCTCTGCTCCCTCTTCTGCCCCAGCCAGAAGAGTAGCCACCTGCCTTTCCAGCATGCTTCAT
Source organism: Alligator sinensis (assembly GCF_000455745.1). Classification (NCBI taxonomy): domain Eukaryota; kingdom Metazoa; phylum Chordata; order Crocodylia; family Alligatoridae; genus Alligator; species Alligator sinensis. The sequence continues at coordinate 287,364 of NW_005842967.1, read as the reverse complement.
GTTTAGTGTGCTGGAAAATCTGTGCAGGTGTTTCTGTAATGCAATGCATGTATTTATGTAACAAATAAATATATGTTCTGTAATATATGTTGTGCTTTCCTGCACAGTCAATGCAGACTTCCATGGAAAACACAGATTTCTTGTATGCGGAGAAAGAATTACAGATAATAACAAAAACAAAAAAGATTTTGGGGGAGGAGTAAATTGAAAGGAATGGATTAGGAAAGGGTATTAGGTTATTTTAGAAAGGATTGGATCCCACTTGCTAGGAACAAAATAGCAAGTAGGAAGTGAGAGCCTTCCTGATGCTCCTTATGCCACTGGAGGACACAGTTTAGTGAGTTGACAAAGACACAGCTGACAAAGCTCATTTCAAACAATGCTTTTATGCTCCTTCTCTGTCTCTCCCCCAAAACAGTGAGATTGGAAGGGACCTCAGGGAAGGATCACAGTCACAGGCCAGCTACACATGTCAATATTAGAGCAGTCCTTTCCCCCTCTTCCCCCTCCCTCTCCTTAGTTTGTATTTCCCTGCAAGCCTGGCTTTGAAACTCAAAACTCTTTGAAATTTTTAGAATGTTTTGAGTGCCCTCATTTTGTTTCAAAGGTTTCAAAGCCTTGCATTTCATTTCAGTTTTGGTGTTTTGAGCTTGAACCGTATCAAAACACCTTCAAGATGAGATGTCCATCGAAATTTTGCACAACCCTACTACCTGGCACCCAGCAGCATGTTAAAAGGAACTTATAGCACTCCAAGTTAATGTGGCACCTTAGTTGAGAAGTGCTGCATTAGAAACTGGGTAGCAACTTTGCATACCAGTTACTCAGCGTCCCACAGATGGTAACAGCTTAAAGCTATTACCATCTTAAACCTATTGCAAATAATGGCCTAGATGTGAAATATTTCATATCCCATTTCTAGTCAGTAAGGAAACATGATTGTGAGTTTTTCAATCTCCGTGAGCACTTTTTAAAACAAAGTCAACACGAGCAGTAAACAATAATTTAAAGCTGTTTTCAAAAGAAAAAAAACCTGTGCCTTCATCCCCAATTGGCAAAGCACTTGGAAATGAGATTCTTCATGCACATTCATTCACCAAAGAATTTAAGCATGTGCTAATTTTGTAAATAAATGAAGAAGGAAGACAAAAGCTGTCACAGCAAATTATTCCATATTTGGTAAGCTGACCTCCTTCCAATTGACACCAACAACATTTAGCGGATCAAGTTCCTTCTTCTAACTACATGCAAATCTGTGTATAAACTGTCACTTTTTTGTTTGGTATACAACGGGGGCCAGGTTTTGGTTTTAAAAAGTGATAGTTTTATCACAAATTCTTTCCAGAAAAAGGAAAGAAAAAGAAAGGTGTCTTCGTCATGACAACTGATTATTTGCTTCTAAAAAGGGAAGTTTTATCATTGCCAGACTCCAAAGGAAGCAAATTATTTTTTTAATGTCTGTAGATTCTCCTGTAGATTCCATCTGTTTCTAATCCTAGCAAGCCCCTGTCATGAAGAAATATATAAAATCTTGATCCTCATTCCCTGGCTACTTTTATTGCATATATTCATGTCAAAAAGAACACTTCATGAGAGTCCTGTGAGGCAATTAGCCTATCTTACAGATGCGGAAACTGAGGCCCAGTGGCACATAGAATACTAATAGCCAGGATGAGAAAATATCCAGATGTCATGACTGCAAATCCACTAGATCAGTGGTTTTTAACATGCTGTCCACAGACCCCTGGGGTCCACAGACTCTGTATGTGAAAGATGACCATGATCAATCATAAATATATGAATACCCACACTTTCAATTCAAAGGGGTCTGTACCTCCATTCAAAGAATTTTAGGAGTCCACAAATGAAAAAAGGTTGAAAACCTCTGCACTAGATGGATGAATTTCCTTCTGAAGGGACTATACAACTCTGGAGTTTAAAGAACATCGGTTCCTGGTTTTATACTTGTTAATGGCTTACCACAGTCTTCTAGTTCTTTTAATCAGAACTTGCTTTCTACTTTCAGTTTAGTTTAGAACAGCTACCACCTAGTATCATAATAGTGAGGAGCAGCAGAGCTGAAAGTCAGGGTACAATAACCAATGAATACAATAGGGAAACCTCAAAAGTGACTCTGTCAACCAAAAAATGATTATGAAGTATTATGCATGCAAGGAAATTTTGATGAGAATTTCAGAATCACATTATTGAACCAACCATAAATCAGTACCAGGCACACACACTGGATTAATGGAGAGCAGTCCCTCTACTTCCAAAGTCTTCATTCAATAGCACTTCTCAAATAGTTAATACACTGACTACCAGAACTGGGTAGAATTCTGGCAGAATTGTACTTTGGATGGTGGAAAAGAAAGTGACCACAAGGTAGTAAAACTGGACAGAATTTTATAGGACCAGCTAGTGCAGTTCCCCTGCACAAGGCAAGATCATCTCTGACAAAACTGTCCCAGCTATGTGTCTGTCTAACTTGTTTTTTGAAAGTTTCCAATGATTTCACAACTTCTCTAGGTAGCCTGTTCCAACATCTGACCACTCTCATAGTAAAAAATTCCTCCTAATCTCCAGCCTAAATTTTTCCTGCTGTACCTTGAGGCCATTGCACTTAGTCCTGTACAGCCACAGAGAAAAGCCCATCTCTACCCTCCTTATTAGGGCTGTGCGAAATTTTGACAGGTGTTTCATTTCAAAGCTGTTTTGACTCAATCTGAGCTCAAAACAGTGAAATCAAAATGAAACGAAAGGCTTTGAAACAGCTTGAAATGAAATGAGGGCACTCAAAATGTTTCAAAAGTTTTCAAACTTTTTGAGTTTCTAAGCTGGCTTGCTTGAACAAAAACTAAGGAGAGGGAGTGCGAAGAGGGGGGAAGGACTGCTCTGATATTGACATCTAGCACCTGTCTCAATTCCCCAGCTCCCTGATCATTTCCCTAGCTCTTCCCAGGGGGCCATGGGCCCCTGATCTGCATGCGGGTTTTCAGCAGCCTGCAGCGGCAGCCTACTGAAACCTGGCACACAGATCCAGGGTCCCGCGTCCCCCGGGAAGAGCTGGAAGAATGATCACAGAGCTGGGGAGTTGACCTGGGGGCTGGAGGAATGTTCAGGTCCCTGAACATTCCCTCAGTTCCTGGTTGATTTTTCCACCTCCACAATCTTTTCCTCAGCTCTCTGATCACTTCCCCCATCTCTTCCTGGGGGTGCAAGCCCCCAGATGATGTGGGATGACAGCAGGCTGTTGCTGCCAGTTGGGGATGGCGGTGGCTCTGAGTTATTTCCCCAGCCATCAGCAGCAGCCTGCTGAAACCCTGTGCACAGATCCAGGGGCTGTGCATCCCAGAAAGAGCTGGGGGAAGCGATTAGGGAGCTGGGGAATGAACCAGGAGGTCTGGTTAACACATGGAGCCACCCCAGCTCCAGGAAAGTGTGTGGCACCCTGGTGAGCCACACTGCACCCATGTGATGGTACAGCTGCCACACAGGTGCCACGTGTGGGGAGGCAATCCCCGCTGGCCCCGACTGCATGGGGGGGGCTCTGCCACAAAACCTCAGAAGCCACAATTGCTGCTGCCAGAGCTGGTGAGTGCGGGGCTTTTTTTTTAAAAAAGCTCTTCATACCAGCTGCAGAACATGTGGATGACAACATGCTGCCACTGCCTGCTTGGGCCAGTAACAGCACCTGAGTCTGCCTGACACAGCCTGCACCAAGTGCCGAGAAGAACCCAGTGCTGGCACTGGCCCCAGCCAGCAGCGGTAGCTACTGTCATCTTGCACACAGATCCAGGGGCCTGTGCCCCCCAGGAAGGCTGCAGGGCTGTGCCAGACTCCTCCTAGGAGGAGCAGGCCCCCTGGATCTGCATGTGAGATGACAGCAGGCTGCTGCTGCCAACAAGTGATATTAGTTTTGCTTTGAAAAGTTTGAGTTGCAGTTTCACAAAAAAACCTATATCTATCTCCTTTACACTTGGCAGGCTTTATGCCCTCAGAAGGGCCTACCATTCCTATAATTTTTATCTGAATCAGGCAAGAAATGACAATGTTATAGGCATTTTTGCAATTCTCCATTATAGCCTATGGGCAAAACATTGAAACGCATCAAAACAGTGTCAAAACAGTATCGAGGAAATGAAACAGAACAATGCTTCAAAACAGCAAAACGAGACACTGTTCTGTCAAAATGGCAAAACGTAATGCGAAACAAAATGGTGCTGTTTTGCACAGCCCTAGTCTTTATAATCACCCTTCAAGTATACGGAGAGTGTTATTAAATCCCCCCTCAGTCTTCTTTTCTCTAGGCTAAATAACCCTAGTTCTGTCAACCTTGCCTCATAAGCCTCATCTCCCAGGCCCTTTATCATTTTTGTTGCCCCGTGTGGGACTCTCCAAACTGTCCACATCCTTCTTGAACTGTGGGACCCAAAACTGGACACAGTATTTCATGTATGGTCTCACCAGTACTGAATAGATTGAAAAAATCACTTCCCCTTGATTTGCAAAGGACACTCCTGTCAATACAACCCCGGATGCTGTTGGCTTTTATTGCAATAAGAGCACACTGTTAGCTTATTATGAGATTATTATAAGAAAAATAAAGTGAGAGGACTAGTTGAAGTATCAATGGGCCAACATATGGAAATCTTAAAACAAGAGATCTAAGATAGAAGTATTTAGTTTTTGCCATTAAAGGAAGTCCAACAAGTATGATAAATTGATAAGATAGGTCAAATCAAAGATGTCCAACAGTAAATATCTGATTCTGAACAAGTGAAAAGATGTGAATTAACAAATTACACTTAAATAACTTATTTCTTACACATTGCTCAAACAATGCATGTGGGGTAGGCCTTCTGTCTTAGATACTTTTGGTTTCCCCTCTGGCTTTCTATTTCCTGCTAAAACTACAACTTTGCTGGGCCATAGAATTAATAGAAATATATTTCATATCAATCAAAGCTGTTTCAGACCTAGTCATCTCCCTGGTCTTTTTTGTAGATAGGCAACATGCAAAGAAATTGCAGGGCATCATTTCAGACACTGACAACTATTAAGCAGGAGACCACAATATTTTATTACATAGATGAAGTGGAACAACATTGTTGGTAACAAACATCAAAGCCACAATGGTCTAGTTTTACAACACGTAACACACAATTTCTACAAACCAAAAGGGGAAAAAAAGGTGAAATGACATCCCACAGTAGAGCTGTGCAGAGGATGGAAATTCTATTTTCCAAAAGAATCTGAGATTTCATTCTGAATGATATCTCTGAAGAAAGATTCCAGGGGGGTGGGAGGTGGGGAGGTGGGGACAGGGAAATAATATTATTCAAAATGTTCTGTTTCAAGCTTCACCTTTTATTTTGTATTACATAGATTTCTAGATTGTAAGGCCAGAAGGAACCTCAGAAAATCATTGGGTCCAGCCCCTGCACCAAGCAGGAAAGATAACTGGGGGTCAGGTGACCCCAGCAAGATGACTGTCTAATCTCCTCTTGAAGATTTCCAGGATAGATAATTGCACCACCTCTGGAGGGAGCTTATTCCACAGTCTGGACATCCTGACTGTAAAGAAGTTTTTCCTAATATTGAGCCTGAATTGATCTTTCAGGAGTTCATGGCCATTACTCCTGATTTTCCCTTTGGATGCCCTGGTGAACAGTTGCTCATCAAGCCCTTTATGTACTCCCCTAGAGTAGCTGTAAGCTGCTACCAGGTCCCCTCTCAGCCTTCTTTTCCTCAGGCTGGAGAGTCCCAGATCCCTCAGCCTTTCCTCATATGGCTTGCCTTTTAGGACTCTGATCATATGGGTGGCTCTTCTTTGGACTCGCTCAAGCTTGTCCACATCCTTGTTAAAGTGTAGTGCACAGAACTGGACACTACTCCAGCTGCAGTCTCAGCAGTGCTCAGTAAAGCAAAAGAATTACCTCCTTGTTTTTGCTGGAGATGCATTGATTGATGCATGTCAGAGTATTATTTGCCCTACTGGCTACAGCATTGCACTGCCAGCTCATATACATACTGTGGTCTATTATTACACCCAGATCCCTTTCATTTGTGGTGCTAGTCAGTTTGGTGCTGCCAAGCCTGTAAGTGTGCTGGGGGTTGCTCATCCCAAGATGAAGCACTTTACATTTCTCAACATTGAACTTCATCAGATTCCAGTCCACGCAACTTGCTAGTCTGTCTAGGTCCACCTGTAAACATAGGCTATCTTCAAGTGTGACTATGCTTCCCCATAACTTGGTGTTGTCCATGAACTTGGCCAGTGAGCTCTTCACCCCCACATCCAAATCATTAATAAAGATGTTGAAAAGTACTAGACTGAGCACTGACCCCTGTGGGACACCACTGCCTACTTCTCACCAGGATGACACAGATCCGTTCACTATGACTCTCTGGGTTCTATGTTGCAGCCAGCTTCTCTCCTACCTGACTGTCTTGGAGTTAAGCCCACAATCCTCCAATTTTCTCATGAGGATATTGTGGGATACTAGATCAAAGGTCTTTTGGAAGTCAAGGTATACAATGTCAACCTGCTCTCTCATGTCCAGGTGGTGAGTTACCTGGTCATAGAAGGATGGAAGTTAGGCTGATTGGCCTATAGTTACCTGGGTCCTCCCTCCTGCCCTTCTTGTGGATGGGCACAGCATTGACCCTCTTCCAGTCCTCAGGGACTTCTCCAGAGTGCCATGAGTTGTGGAAGAGTTTTGCCAGGGGTTCTACAATGACTTTGGCCAGCTCCTTCAGTGCTCTTGGATGAAGATCATCCGGTCCCACTGACTTGTATACATCTAATTTTATTAATTGGTCATACACCAATTCTACAGCAATAGTAGGTAGGTGATTATTCCTACCATGCTCATCCTCTACTCTACCTGGCATTGTTTTCCCCTTGGTCCAGTGAAAGACCAAGGTGAAGTAGTCATTCAGGAGTTCAGCTTTCTCCTGGGTGCTGGTAACCAGCTCTCCTGATTTGTTCAGCAATGGCCCCACACTCCCATTTGTTTTCCTCCTGTTCCCTATGTACCTAAAGAATAGGGGAAAACTATCTTACAGCAGAGTGTTATCAAAAATATGTGTCAACTGTGAAAAGGGCTAGCTGGGGCACAAGGATGCTAAAGTGTGGGGGCTCTCTGCTGGCTAGCCATGTACTGCAACACCCTTGTGCCTCAGCCAGCCCCTCCACTGCCCAATGCCACCACCTGGAACCCAGGGCTGACCCCCTCCCCACGCTGGCCCTCTGCCAGCCCAGGGATGTTCTCCCCTGGCTCAATGTGCTGTGGTCCTGGGTGCACAGATGTGCAGGCTCCTGCTCTAACTCATGGCACTTTACATGAGTTAGAGCATCTCCTGACACAACAGGCTGTCCTGTTGGGTCGGGGGGGGGGGGGGGGGAAGTTACAGGGGGGGGGAAT
>NW_005842967.1:274152-279904 GCF_000455745.1 Alligator sinensis | reverse complement strand
GAGGGGGAGTGAGCTGCTAGTTGGGGTTTGCCTGGCCTGAGCTGGAGGGGGGGCCTGGGTGGATTGGAGGCCCCCGTCTCATGGTCCCCCTGATCCCCCAGCCAGCAGCTCACTGCCCCTCTGTCCTCCTTCCTTCCTCCTTTCCCCCTCCCTTCCTGCGGACAGCCCCAATCATGGGACAAATTAACCGTAGGAAACACAAGTTCCCCCAAGACACTCTGAACTGGAGTTGCTTCATCTGATACTTCCTTTGATGAGGGTTAATTTGTTGCTTGATCAGCCACTTTAAAATCACTGCAGCTGCGTACATGTGTCACGGCATGGCTGTAGAGCCCTTTCAGGGGGCTGATCATGTGCAAAACATAACTTCTGTCTGTGCCCCATGACTGTACAACACTTCCAAAGTCCTAATGCTTGAGAAGGCTCTGTGTGCTTGCCTTCCTCATCTCATAGGCAGATCTATTGTTCACAAGGAATGCAGCCATTGTGCAGTGAAGGGACAAAACATTAGATTTTGTCTCTCAAATTATCTAACACTACCCTTCCATTAATACTTACTCTCAAAAGAATCACTTCAGTGAGATCTCATGCCATGAGTTCTCTTGAGTCAGTGTATATTGTCAATGACAAAGAACAATGTTGAAAAGCACTATGTTCAGCACAGTTCAGTTAGGAGTAGTGACCTGATGATATTGATTCTGTTTCTGTGCACCTGAATTGAAAGGAAAGATTCCTTAAAAGCAAATGCCAATATTCAAAACAGCCGGTGTCTTTGGTATCAGAAACTAGTGCTTAACTGGGGCTGGTTATGCATGACTCTTATTGAATTGCTTTTTGGGGGAGAGGGGGAGGGCAGATTATTAGCAGCAACAAGTGTAAGCACCGTTACCTTGTGTTATTTGTGAAAACAACAATCTTATTATATATTATAGGTTCCTTATAATAAATGTTGATAATCTTTTCTTTTACTGTTTGGAAGTCTGTTAAAATAACTCTGCCTCTAAAACATAAGACTGAATGTTCTTAAAGAACACTTAGTGAGATAGCAGTGGAGAATGACCAACAATTACATTTACTAGTACTCCTCCTCCTCCTATCTTGCCTGCCTAATTGCAGAAATTATTACAATTAAGTAGCAGTGCATTGTATATAAACATTACATTCTTTTAGGATAAATGATCTAAGCCCCAGAATCTGACAAACTTGACTCAAAGTTGCTGGTTTTATACAGTGAGCCCTGTGTGGACTTCAAGTGTAAATTTAGATTACCAGAAGAAAGTCATTTCAACTTTTTGAGGACCCTCTCTGCCCTCTCCCTTCTTCTTTGATGTCCCTACATTCTTTCCCTTTCTACAATCCTATAGCAGAGTTACTTTTGCCTGTTTGCTAGTCTGTGATTCTCCAGTTCAAACCCCTCCTCTCAGCTTTTCCCTCTTAAGTATTCTATCATATAAACCAGCATTCCAAGTCAGATAGAAGGGGGATAAAGATGCTAGATAGGCAGTAGAGGTGATGAGATGGAAACTATGGGAAAGACACTGTCTTGCTTTAGTCATGACTTGCAAATCCATGAGCTGCTAGCTAATGCTAACAAAACAATACAACATGAGAAAAAGAATGCCTCTGTCTTAGATGCTGGCATCCATCCCTCCTAGATGTCAAATCCCTTCTGCCTAAAGGGAAATGTAACATCCAATATTCCTTTTGAAAAGTTTGGAAGATATCTCATGTGGCATTAGGCAATGTATCCTTGCTGAGTTCATACAGACTGCTTCATGATACTGTACCACTTGCTGCTTTGTAAACTCATTCAGTAGCTGGCCTTGCTTATAAAAGGTATTATACAGAGACATTTTCCATTCTTTTTAACTCCTGACTGCATTTGAATTCTAGCCTCAGATGCTTGACATTTCACTCAGCTTTTGTCCATGAATTGTTGCAATATCATTGTGATGAAGTTTTTTTGTTTCCAGTTTCTAACAGACCTTATTTAAATGAACACATAAACATAGCACAAGGTCAACAACCAGCTCCCTGAAACACTTGCCCACTCAAACAATGAGAGGAGAAAGATCTTCTGTAGATCACTTACAAAAATATGTATGGAAAAAGGAAAGTAAAAAAGGAAAGAAGGCCAAGGAGCTAATTTAGGGATAAGTAGTTCAAGAAAGACTCGGTAAAAAAGAACAAATGTACACTACTAGATGTAAAAGGTTAGCCTTTGGGCGGGATTACATTCAGAATGCCTGCTCCAATTACACATTGTCAGGCATAACTGAAGTGGGCATGTAAAACCAAAACAAATCCAGTTTATCTTTCCTACAGCATGGTAACATTGATGAGAAAACTAGCTGTTGCTTATAAAAATATACATGATTTGTCAAATACAACTCTACCTAGTGTTTAAAAGGCACTCACATTTGCTTTCATTCCCCCTTCTTTCTTCTCCCTCTTCACATGCTCACTGCATAGAATTTCCTCTGAAAGGCCTAGATCTAATGCTCCATGTAAATCAATATGTTTCACACCTCTCCAGCTTCTTATAAAGCCCAGAAACCTTAGGGAAAATGTAACATAACATAGTACTTGCAGTTTTATGACCTGCTTGCAGCATGGGTCATATGGTGAGAACATAGCGAATTTTCTAAGGATAGGGCAGGGAGGCCTGTTTATGAGTACCAGTCCTGAGTCTTGGACAACATGCACAAAAGCTGAGTTAAGAAGCACCAAAACCATTACTTCCTACTCTTGCCACTGAATAATGTGTGCGAAGATGGGAAGTGGGCAGAAGAGAAGAAAGGGACTATAATGAAGATTGCCCTTGAATGACTGAAAATTTAGTCTTTCTTACAGCTATCAACTCAATTGGAACTGATTGTTCTGTCTAACTCTAGTCTTTTGGAGGTAATTGTTGGGATTTACAGAGATAAGCAGGATAGTCTTATCAATGATGTAAAATGTTCAGCTTCCATAAAAGTTGCCCCTTCCTGCATAATAAAGATTGCACATCTATGTAACCCCACAGGTATTAGTAAAGATTCATGGGAATAAAAGGGAAGAACTGCCACTTTAATTAGTAAATATAAGAGGAAAATTAAGGCAGGAGCTTTGGATTCTGAGAGATGGATTTGCTTAACTTTACACAGAATGAAGTCAATGGTACTCTAACTCAATCAAGGACCACAGAATTTGGCCCTTTGAATATTCTGAACAGCAGTTTGAGAGTCCAAGAGCTTGGGAAAGAAAATCAAGATCTTTGCTACTAAAGAAATTAGAGAATATGAAGGAAGGTCTGCAGAGCTGGGAAAGAAAGACCAATTAGCCTACAAAAAAAGGAATTTTGACATTGACTTCATTGCATCTAGGATTTCATCCCCAGAATCATACCTTTCTTGTGCGTGATCACACATGCAAGCACCTGCACTTGCAGCAGCTCAAATAGAAAGGGTGCAAATTTGAGTCGGGGCTTTTTGCCTCAGCGCACATGCCCAGAGATGCACTTTGGTTTGTGTCACTTAAGGCAAAATAACCCTGCCTGGCTCCTCTCAGATCTGCAGTCAGGGGGAGATAGAGCCTGGGGCCAGCACCCATGTTGGCCTTAGCTGTATAAAAACCTGCCCTGGCCAGCAGCTCAGGGTTACTTGCCTTCAGTAGCTTCTAGGGGAGGAGCCTCTGGGAGAAAGTTGGCCACACCTCTTCCTGTTCCACGCTGCTGTGGCTGGTTGCTGCAAGCAGGGTCTCAGGAGCTTCTAGTGAGAAAATGGTCAGGCCCTTTCCTGCCTCTGGCTTGGTCTTAGAGCTTTTGGAGTAAGTTGGACACACCCCTTCCTGCCTTGGGCTGCTGCTGCTGCTCTTGCTGCCCCCCCCCCTCAGGGAGGGGCCCACTATGCCAGCTTCTGCACACCTGCTCTGGCCTGCTGCCCAGCCCACTGCCCAGCCAGTCAGGGGACAGCCTGGGAAGGGAGCCCCCCCAATCACTGCCAGAGCCTAAAGGTGCCTTGCCTACCCCAGCTGCCTTGGCAACCTCCCCCCGTTCACCTCCACTTTCACCAGCACCACACCCTGAGTGGTTGAACTGGACAGCTCCTACCATCACTACTGCTGCCATTGTTTCTGCTGCTGCCCCCTCTCAAGACAAGGGGAGAGTCCCTGCTGCACCACCTGACACCACACCTGCACTGGATTACTTCCTAAATGACTGAGTGCTCCTGCTCTCCCCAACAGCTACCTCACTGCATCTGATCCTGATTTGTCTTCCTGCCTACTGCTCCGCTGCTGAGTGACCAGCTGGAGGCCTGAGGGGCTTCTGGACAGATGTTCTACAAACAGAATCTCCACTGCTCCAGCTGTCTTTTACACCTGCCTCAGCAGCCTTCTCTGTGTAGTTTTTGCCCTTCTGTGGTAAGTCCTGTGGTCCACTCCCCCTAACCTGGTGTTTGTGTGGCTGAGTAAGCCAGCTTGAGTTTCCCCAGCCCTTGTCTGTGTGTTTTCCCCCTCCCCCCCTCCACATTCTCAAAGCAAACCCCCTCCTGGTGTTTTTTCTTGTGGCGCTGTGGCTCAGTGAGCTTCAGCCACCTTCCTTCCTATTCCCCTTCTTTCCCAAAAACCCAGCCTGCCCCTACTAGATTCATCAGCCCCACAGGATATTTTGTTTTTCTTTATTGTCTTCCCTGCCCTCATGTGAAACAATAGCAGGGAAGGAACCTTCTGCAGGGGGCAGATGCCCCCAAAGAGCTTCCTGCAGCCCCCACTATGGGGGTGGATCCCAGCCAAGCCCCCAAGTGGGATGCATGCCCCTGCAGCCTCCACCCCGGAGGCAGAGTCTGTCCAACCTCCTCCAGGGATGGAGAATTGGGGTATACAGGACTCTGGTGGGGAGCCAACAGAACCAGGAGGTCATGCCTGGCCAGCCCCCCTCCCCGGGAGGGGTTACCAAGCCCCCTCTCCTGTTATCAGGAACCAAGGGCAGGGGCAGTGGGAAGGGCTCCTATTCAGCCTTCTCCACAGCTGAGGGTGGGAAGGGCAAGGGCCCTGCCCCAAAGCCTAGACCACCAGTGCTTGAGGGGACCAGGTGCACTACACCAGCCAGCGCACCCACTCAGCCTGTCCCTGGCCCTAGCCTGGCCCCACCAACAGGACCCCCGGGGGGGGTGGAACTGCAGCTATGCACAGGCAGCTGAAGGGAGACCTGAAGCTGGGGGGCCTGGACCCTCCACCACTGGCCCTTCCAGCTCGGGCAGCGGACCTCCCTTTCTGTCACTCACCCACAGACATGGGGTGAAGTGCCAACTGCCCAAGCAGGAGAACCTGCACTTTGAGACCTGGATGCAGGCCCTGGCTTGGTTAGTGGGGCCCTTGAAGATCATGACTGCCCCCCACTTTCATAGCAAGGGGGTCTTTTTAATTGCCTTGGAGGCCGCTGCACAAAAGGCGATGGGGAGGGGGTGCATGGTGGAGGGCGAGTATGTCTCCCTCAAGCCTCTAAAAGAGCTGGGGACCAGGGTGGTCCTGAGCTCTATCCCTCCCTATATCCACAATTGGACCCTGCTCCCCCAGCTCCAAACCCTGGGGAGAGTTATCTCCCCGGTGGTGGCCTTCTCACTGGGGTGCCGAGACCCTGCCCTGTGCCACGTGCTCTCTTTCCATTTCCAAGTCATGATCCAGCTGGCAGAGGGAGTGTGGCTGGAGGCTGAGGGGTACCTGGCAAGTCCTAATCGGGGGGGGGGGGGGCCGCGGGGGGGTTTTTTATACA
>NW_005842967.1:270338-274050 GCF_000455745.1 Alligator sinensis | reverse complement strand
CCCCCCGGCCTCCCCCCCCCCCCCCATGAGCTCAAAGGACCCTGACCCACAACCAAGTTTAGCAGAGTCCCAGGGAGGGCAGCAGCAACTCGGGGCAGAGAGGGAGCAGGGCCCCCCTGTCCCTAGTCATGCCCCTGTCATGGTGGCCCCCCACCCCCTAACCCTCACCTCTTCTTGCTGGAGCCTGTCCACCTGAGGACCACCCCAGCTATGTGGGTGCAGGTCCCCTCCGGGCATAAAGGCAAGAGGAAGGCACAGGCACACCTGGAGCCCTCTGACATGGAAGAGTCCTCTTCCCCTCCCAAGACCACCACATGGGTGGGGAGGGAAGAAGCATACCAGCCTCTGGGGGCCTCCCCAGCTGTACCTGACACCCCACCCCAAAGAAAGATCAAATGGATGATCCCCATGGAGGAGGTTTCAGGGCTGCCACATAGTTCTGAACAGGATCCCATGGAGGGAGCCCCTCATTCTGCTGACCAGGGCCCACTCGCTGAAACCACAGGCGCTGAGGCTGATGCCATCCCAAAGGAAGGCCTGCCAGTGGAGCCTCCTCCCTCTGAGTATCTGGGGGATACAGAGGCCCTGGGGTTCACCCCAGTGAGTCCTGAGGGAGGATGTCCCCTTTCCCGGGACCCCGAGGCAGATGCCAGAGCCAACCCAGTGCCTGGCAGGTCTTTTTCCCTCCCCATCCCAGGAAAACCTCACCTCCAGCCTACCCCAGTCCCACACCAGAGGGGGTCACAGTGGGGTCCCCTAATCAACAGGCTGATCTTATCAGGGACCCTGTGCAGACCCCTCCACCAGGGCTCCAGCTCTGCCCCACCCCCAACCCATCCCAGGGGGCTGCAGAGCTCTCCCAATCCCAACCAGAGTCCGGGGTCTTAGCAGACTGGGTGGGGGAGTTCAGATGGTGCCTAAGGAGCCCTCTGAACCCCCGGACCAGGAGAAGGATGCCTGAGAACCAGCAGGCTCCGTGGAGCCTGCAGACGACTCAGTCTCAGTAGTCCCCAGGGATGAGCTACTTGCATTTCTTGACCATGACTACACCTGCCGGTCCACCAGCAAGTTACAACTAGCCTTGGGCTGCTGGAGAGATTTTGACAGCATCCTTGCCACTGCGAGGGTGTTGGTGGCTGAGGGCAAGGGAACCAAAAGCTGCAATGGATCTATAGGTCAGCCTGCATTTTCATAGATGCCCTCTATATGTATGGGAGGGTGCCTCTATGCAAACAGGCGGGCCCCACACCGGGCGTTGAGATGCACAAGGCTCCTGCCAAGGTCTGGAATGGGCTCCCAAGGGAGGTGGTGCTCTCCCCTAACCTGGGAGGTTGAATAAGCATCTAGCTGGGGTCATCTAGACCCAGCCCTCTTCCCTGCCTATGCAGGGGGTCGGACTCGATGATCTACTGAGGTCTCTTCCAACCCTAACATCTATGAATCTCACTGCGCCTGTGGTCCAGGCTGTTGGACGTGATCCATCCCAACCAGATGTACACAGTCCCCAGACTTTCCATCTTCAACAACCTGTACCTGGTTTGGGACCTCCTCAAGGTAGCACGCTGGGAGGGCTTGGCTTCCGCCCTCCTATCCCTGGACCAGAAAAAGGCATTTGAAAGAGTGGATCATGGGTACCTCACAGGCACACTGCTCTGTGTGGGCTCTCCAGTTGCTATATGTCTCTCCAGAGTGTTTGGTCAAGCTCAGCTGGACCCTGACACAGCCCATCCCATTTAGGAAAGGGGTGCATCAAGGCTGCCCGCTGCTAGGCCAGCTGTACACCTTGGCCCTGGAGCCCTTCCTCATTCTCCTGTGGAGGAAGGTGGTGGGGTTGATATTCCGGGAGCCGGCAATGTGGCTGGTCCTGTCAGCATATGCTGATGATGTACTCCTCACAGTCCAGCACTCAAGCAACCTGGTGCAGGTGGAGGCCTGCCAGGCATCATACTCAGTGGCCTCCTCTGCCCAGGTCAACCCACCACCAGGCCAAGAGCTTTGGTCTGGCGGTGGGTGATGGGTGGCAGTTGGGCTCACTCCCACACAGGATCCACTGGAGAGTGGGCTCGCTGCTCTACTTGGGGATCTACCTGTCCCCCACAGACCCCTCCCCACTGGAGAATTGACACCAGCTGGAGGCAAGGGTGGTGGAGAAGCTCTGGGCATAAGCAGGGCTCCTGAGATGTCTCTCACTGGAAAGAAGAGTGCTGGTGATGAACCAGCTGGTTCTGTCTATGCTCTGGCACTGCTTACACACCCTGCCTGTGCCCCCTGAGGTCCTGGTGGGACTCCAGAGATGGGTGCTGGAGTTTTTCTGTCTGGGACAGCACTGGGTTTCTGCAGAGGTCATAGTTTCACAGTTGGTAGGGTCAGAAGGGACCTGAGCAAGTCATCAAGTCTGACCCCCTGCCATGGGCAGGAAAGAAAGCTGGGGTCAAACAACCCTGGCTAGGTGATTATCTAGCCTCCTTTTGAAGACCCCCAGGGTAGGAGTGAACACCACTTCTCTTGGAAGTTGGTTCTGGATCCTAGCCACCCTGAGTGTGAAGTAGTGCCGCCTGAATCTGCGCTCAGTCAACTTATGACCGTTATTCCTTGTTACTCCCAGTAGTGCTCCAGGGAACAGAGACTCTCCCATTGCCTGCTGGTCCCCCTTGGCCAGTTCATAGATGGCCACCAGATCCCCTCTCAGCCGTCTCTTGTGGAGGCTGAACAGGTTCATGTCCCATAGCCTGTCCTCATAGGGTCTGCCCTGCTGCCCCGGATCATGCAAGTGGCCCTCCTCTGGACCCTCTCGGTGCTGACCCCATCCCTCCTGAAGTGCAGCACCCAGAACTGGACACAGCACTCCAACTGTGGCCTGACCAATGTTGCATGGAGGGGGAGGATCACCTCCTTGGACCTGCTTATGATGCATCTGTGGATGCATGACAAGATGCGGTTAGCCTTCCTGACTGCATCCTCACATTGGCAGCCCATGTTCATCTCAGAATCAATAATGACTCCAAGATCCTTTTCTGCCTCTGTGCTGAGAAGGGAGTTCCCCAGCCTATAGGTATGCTGCTGGTTCTTCCTTCCCAGGTGCAGTACCTTTCATAGATTTCATAGACATTTGGGCTGGAAGGGACCCCGGAGGATCATCGAATCCAGCCCCCTGCCCCAGGGGCAGGAATTCAGCAGGGATCATGGGATCCCAGCAAGATAAGCATCCAAATGTATCTTGAAGGTGTTCAAAGTGGGCGCTTGAACCACCTCCGGCAGCAATCTATTCCAAACCTTGGGGACTCGGACAGTGAAGAAGTTCTTTCTTATGTCCAGACTGAATCAGTCGCGGTGGAGTTTGTCACCGGTCAATCTTGGCATCCCTTGGGCCTCTCTGGTGAACAGACGTTCCCCCAGATCCTGATGAGCACCCCAATAAACTTATAGGTGGCCACCAGATCACCCCTGAGCCTGCACTTTTCCAGGCTGAAAAGCCATATGGCTCTCAGCCTCATCATAAGGTCTGTTTTCCTGACCTCTGATCACATGCGTGGCTCTCCTCTGCACCCTTTCAAGCCTCTCCACATCCTTTTTAAATTATGGAGCCCAAAACTGGATGCACTACTCCAGCTGTGGCCTCATCAAGGCCAAGTACAAGGGGAGAATGACATCCCAGGATTTGCTTGAGAAACATCTATGGATGCAAGCCAGCATTTTGCTCGCTTTACTAGCC
>NW_005842967.1:261717-270105 GCF_000455745.1 Alligator sinensis | reverse complement strand
GTTTAGCCAAGAGGTGATTTAGGGATACCAGATCGAAGGCTTTTTTTTTAAGTCAAGATATACAACGTCGATCTCTTTCCCCCTTGTCCAGGTGATAAATCACCTGGTCATAAAAGAAAATGAGATCGGTCAAGCAAGGCCTACCAGCAACAAACCCATGCCGGGTATCCCTCAGGATATTGCCTTCAGCTAGTCTGTTAAGGATGGCCTCTTTGATAATCTTTTCCAAGACCTACCCCAGGATAGAGGTCAGGCTGATGGACCTGTAGTTTGCCAGATCTACTTTCCTCCCTTTCTTGGAGACAGGCATGACATTGGCCCTCTTCCAATCATCGGGCACTTCACCAGAGTGCCAAGAGCTGTCAAAGATCCATGCCAGGGGCTGAGCTATTATGCTCACCAGCTCCATGAGTACCCTTGGGTGTAACCCATGAGGGCTGGCTGACTTGAAGGTATCCAGCCTGTCAAGGTGTTCCTTCATGAAGTCAGCTTCGATGGAGGGCAAGGAATCTCCCTCACCTGGGCCTCTCTGACCCATAGTGGGCAGGGTCGTCCCATGGGACTGGTGAAAAACTGCCGCAAAGTACACATTTAGCAAGTTTGCTTTTTCCTGGGCATCGGTTGTCAGTTGCCCCATCTAGTTTAGCAGGGCTCCAACATTGCCCTTGCTTTTCCTCCAGCTCCCCACAAATCTAAAAAAGGATGTTTTATTTTCCTTGATATTTGTAGCTAGCTGGAGTTCCATCACAGCCTTGGCTTTCCTGGTTTGCTCTCTGCAAGTCCAGACCAGAGCAGAGTATTCCTCCTTGGTGGCGGTTCCAGTCCTCCATCCTTTGTAGGTCTTCCTTTTAAGATGCAGGAGGTCCACCAGTTTCCTGGAGAGCCAAGGGGGCTGCTGAGCCCATTAAATGCCTTTCCTCTGACATGGGATGGGCTTTGTTTGCACATCCAGGATTGCTCCCTTGAGGAGCAACCACTCATCCTGAACTCCCCTCTCCTTTGGGTTGTGGTCTTTTAGGGCCTCTCTGACAAGCCTCCTTAGCTTGTCAAAGTCAGCTTTCCTGAAGTCGAGGACTTCTGTATTACTGACTGACTTGCCAGCTTTGTGGCAGATGGTGAAGGTGATCAGCTCATGGTCACTGTCACCCAGCTTCCCTTCGACTGTTAGGTCACTGATTAGATCATCCCCAGTTGCTAGTACAAGGTCAAGCAGTGCTTTACCTCTTGGCGGCCCATAGACTTCCTGCGTCAGATAGAGGTCATCCACACATGAGAGAAAGTTTTGCAACTTGTGAGATGTCTGGGTAGTTTAAAGTCTCCCAGGATAACTATACACCGGGAGCGTGCAGCCTCAGCCAATTCCCTGGTGAACTCCTGGTCAAGGTCTTGACTCTGGGTAGGGGGCCTGTAGTAGACCCCCACCATAGTATCCCCTGTGCCATGTTCCCCATGGATTTTAACCCAGAGGGTCTCAAGTTGTCCACCACGGGTGCCAATGTTGGCTTGCAGGGACGCGTAGTTTTCCTTGACATGGAGAGCTACACCCCTGCCCCTTTTGTCCACTCGATCCCTCCTGTACAGGGTATAGCCATCTATACCCATGGTCCAGTCATGGGTGGAGTCCCAACAGGTCTCCATTATCCCAATGACATCATAGTTATTTGCATTTAGCAGGAGAACAAGTTCCTCCTGTTTATTCCCCAGGCTCCTGGCATTTGTGTATAGACATGCAAGTGTCCCCTTGGGGGCCCCTGCCCTGCCTACATTTTGTTCCAGGGCTGGGGCTGATGTGGGATCCCTTATGTGCCTTGGCCTGCTGGCTTTGCAAGGGCTGCTCAGTGGGCCAGCAGTGGCAATAGTTCCCCATACTCCCGGCAGGCTTAGTTTAAAGCCCAGTGGAGCAGGTCAGCCAGTCTGGCTGAGAAGAGCCTCCTCCCCAATGGAGAGAGGTGGAAGCTGTCCCTTCCCAGCAGCTCGCTGCCTCTCTCCAAAGAGCAGACTGCGGTCATGGAAACCAATGCCTTCCCGATGACACCAGTGTCGCAGTCTTTGGTTGACTACGTGGATCCTCCTCTCCCTCCTCAGCCCATAGCCCGAGACTGGGAGGATCAAAGAAAATACCACTTGTGCCCCCAGACCCTTTAGCCCCACACCCAAATCTGTGTAGTGCCTCATGACCTGGCTGGAAGCACTCCGAGCCATGGCATTGGTGCCCACATGGATGAGGAGCATGGGATAGTGGTCAGTGGGCTGGAGGATCTTAGGGATCTTCTCCACAATGTCTCGGATGCAGGCTCCCGGGAAGCGGCAAACTTCCCAGGCTAAGGGGTCAGGGTGGCAGATTACTCCCTCAGTCCCCCTCAGGATGGAGTCTCCCATGACAAACACTTTGTGTTTGGTCTTAGGGAGAGTGGGGGCAGTAGCTACAGTGTCATCTGTGTTGCCTGCGGGAGCTGGCAACTCAGCAGGCTCTGCTGGGGTTGCAAGAGGTTTGTACCTGTTGTGAAGCTCCAGCGGGGCAGGGGCCTTGGTATGGCGGGCCTTGGGGCCCTTCACCACTTTGGTCCAAGCCCTGGGCTGGACAGTAAGGGAGGTCCCTGAGTCTTCTCTTTTCCTGGAGGGAAACTGTGGCCTACCCTCCACCTCCCGGGAGAGAAGGGCCTGGCAGTAGGAATCTATCTCCTGCTCACAGTCCCTGATGGCACACAGTCTCTGGACTGTGGCGTGGAGCTCCTGCAGCTGGTGTGCCAGAGACCCCAGTAGAAAGCAGACCTCACAAGGAGAGGTGACCATGCTCCCGGGCCCCAGAGTCTGAAAAAGCGACAGGCAGCCCCTGCAGCCGAGATCCAGGGGCTCCATCTGTGTGGAGCTTGGAACCTTAGGTTCTGTTTGGGTGTCGGTCTCCGAGGTGCCGGTGGGGGGGGCTGCAGACCCCTAGGGGACCTTGCACTTGTCAGTATTGAAACCCATCCTGTTCTCATCTGCCCACCCCTTTTAACCTGTCCAGATCTAGTTGTAGCCTGTCTCTCGACTCTAGCATGCCCACTTCTCCCCACATCTTAGTGTCATCTGCGAATTTGAACAAGGTGCTTTTCACCCCTTTGTCCAAGTCACTGATGAAGATGTTGAACAGAGTGGACCCGAGGACCAAGGTCCGGGGAACCCCACTGACCACATCCCTCCAGGTCAAAAATGACCCATCCACCACCACTCTCTGGGTGTGGCCCTCCAGCCAATTTGCGACACATCTGACTGTGTAGGCACCGATACTGCAGTTGCCTAATTTTTTTAATGAGAATGGAGCGAGAGATGGTGTTGAAGACCTTCCTGAAGTCCAGAAAGACTACGTCCACCGCGACACCTGCATCCAAGGATTTTGTGACCTGGTCATAGAAAGCAACCAGGTTGGTCCGACAGGACCTGCCTCTAATGAACCCATGTTAATTGCCCCTAAGTATAATCTCCCCTGCTGGTCCCTTGCAGATGTGCTCCTAGATAATTTTCTCAAAGAGCTTCCCCAGGACTGAGGTAAGACTAACGGGCCTATAGTTTTCTGGGTCCTCCTTCCTCCCTTTTGAAAATGGGGACCACATTGGCCCTTTTCCAGTCCTCTGGAACCTCATTAGAACACCACAAGTGCTTGTAAGGCTGTGCCAGGGATCCTGCAATGACCTCTGCCAATTCCCTCAGCACTCTGGGATGGAGATCATCAGGGCCTGCTGATTTGAACACGTATAGTCCCTCCAGAAGTTCCCTGACTAGGTCCTCACTAACCCTGGTCCTATCTGCGCCTCCCCTGGGTCCATCTAGGAACCCAGTGGGGAGGATGACCCGGTCCCTGCTCAGAAAAATGGAGGCAAAGAAATTGTTTGCCTCCTGAGCCTCCCCTTGTGGGAGGGCAGCGAAGGCCTGGTTTGCCTGTGCAGCAAGGTCCTAGTATTCTGTCTTCAGGCCCTGCAGTGCCTGCTATACAGTGTCAGTAACCACACAGCATGGGGCCACCAGGTGTGCGCTTTCCTTTGCCACTTCTGGTGGCTCTGATATGACTCATCATCTATGTTGGAAGTCAACCCATGGCTCTGGACCTGGTGCTATCGTGTGGGTTTTGGCTTCCTGGACCACAATCTGCACTTCCACCATACTCCCGGCAGGCTTAGTTTAAAGCCCAGTGGAGCAGGTCAGCCAGTCTGGCTGAGAAGAGCCTCCTCCCCAATGGAGAGAGGTGGAAGCTGTCCCTTCCCAGCAGCTCGCTGCCTCTCTCCAAAGAGCAGACTGCGGTCATGGAAACCAATGCCTTCCCGATGACACCAGTGTCGCAGTCTTTGGTTGACTACGTGGATCCTCCTCTCCCTCCTCAGCCCATAGCCCGAGACTGGGAGGATCAAAGAAAATACCACTTGTGCCCCCAGACCCTTTAGCCCCACACCCAAATCTGTGTAGTGCCTCATGACCTGGCTGGAAGCACTCCGAGCCATGTCATTGGTGCCCACATGGATGAGGAGCATGGGATAGTGGTCAGTGGGCTGGAGGATCTTAGGGATCTTCTCCACAATGTCTCGGATGCAGGCTCCCGGGAAGCGGCAAACTTCCCAGGCTAAGGGGTCAGGGTGGCAGATTACTCCCTCAGTCCCCCTCAGGATGGAGTCTCCCATGACAAACACTTTGTGTTTGGTCTTAGGGAGAGTGGGGGCAGTAGCTACAGTGTCATCTGTGTTGCCTGCGGGAGCTGGCAACTCAGCAGGCTCTGCTGGGGTTGCAAGAGGTTTGTACCTGTTGTGAAGCTCCAGCGGGGCAGGGGCCTTGGTATGGCGGGCCTTGGGGCCCTTCACCACTTTGGTCCAAGCCCTGGGCTGGACAGTAAGGGAGGTCCCTGAGTCTTCTCTTTTCCTGGAGGGAAACTGTGGCCTACCCTCCACCTCCCGGGAGAGAAGGGCCTGGCAGTAGGAATCTATCTCCTGCTCACAGTCCCTGATGGCACACAGTCTCTGGACTGTGGCGTGGAGCTCCTGCAGCTGGTGTGCCAGAGACCCCAGTAGAAAGCAGACCTCACAAGGAGAGGTGACCATGCTCCCGGGCCCCAGAGTCTGAAAAAGCGACAGGCAGCCCCTGCAGCCGAGATCCAGGGGCTCCATCTGTGTGGAGCTTGGAACCTTAGGTTCTGTTTGGGTGTCGGTCTCCGAGGTGCCGGTGGGGGGGGCTGCAGACCCCTAGGGGACCTTGCACTTGTCAGTATTGAAACCCATCCTGTTCTCATCTGCCCACCCCTTTTAACCTGTCCAGATCTAGTTGTAGCCTGTCTCTCGACTCTAGCATGCCCACTTCTCCCCACATCTTAGTGTCATCTGCGAATTTGAACAAGGTGCTTTTCACCCCTTTGTCCAAGTCACTGATGAAGATGTTGAACAGAGTGGACCCGAGGACCAAGGTCCGGGGAACCCCACTGACCACATCCCTCCAGGTCAAAAATGACCCATCCACCACCACTCTCTGGGTGTGGCCCTCCAGCCAATTTGCGACACATCTGACTGTGTAGGCACCGATACTGCAGTTGCCTAATTTTTTTAATGAGAATGGAGCGAGAGATGGTGTTGAAGACCTTCCTGAAGTCCAGAAAGACTACGTCCACCGCGACACCTGCATCCAAGGATTTTGTGACCTGGTCATAGAAAGCAACCAGGTTGGTCCGACAGGACCTGCCTCTAATGAACCCATGTTAATTGCCCCTAAGTATAATCTCCCCTGCTGGTCCCTTGCAGATGTGCTCCTAGATAATTTTCTCAAAGAGCTTCCCCAGGACTGAGGTAAGACTAACGGGCCTATAGTTTTCTGGGTCCTCCTTCCTCCCTTTTGAAAATGGGGACCACATTGGCCCTTTTCCAGTCCTCTGGAACCTCATTAGAACACCACAAGTGCTTGTAAGGCTGTGCCAGGGATCCTGCAATGACCTCTGCCAATTCCCTCAGCACTCTGGGATGGAGATCATCAGGGCCTGCTGATTTGAACACGTATAGTCCCTCCAGAAGTTCCCTGACTAGGTCCTCACTAACCCTGGTCCTATCTGCGCCTCCCCTGGGTCCATCTAGGAACCCAGTGGGGAGGATGACCCGGTCCCTGCTCAGAAAAATGGAGGCAAAGAAATTGTTTGCCTCCTGAGCCTCCCCTTGTGGGAGGGCAGCGAAGGCCTGGTTTGCCTGTGCAGCAAGGTCCTAGTATTCTGTCTTCAGGCCCTGCAGTGCCTGCTATACAGTGTCAGTAACCACACAGCATGGGGCCACCAGGTGTGCGCTTTCCTTTGCCACTTCTGGTGGCTCTGATATGACTCATCATCTATGTTGGAAGTCAACCCATGGCTCTGGACCTGGTGCTATCGTGTGGGTTTTGGCTTCCTGGACCACAATCTGCACTTCCACACAAGGGACTTCCTGGGATGCAATGGTCTCCATCTCTCCGCAAAAAGTAAGAGTCTCTTCTCTTACAGGTTGGCTGATCTCCTACATCCAGGCTTTAAACTACATTCAATGGGGCATGGGGATGCAGGAGATGGAGAAAATCTAAAACCTACAATCTATGAGACGCAGCAGAATATCCCAAGTAAGTACTAAGGGGCCCACTGGGCATCAGAATGGGGGGACACCAAAAGCAGCATTCAGAGGGCTCTAGTGCCTCTATACAAATGCTAGGAGCATGGGGAACAAGCAGAAATAACTCTCACTCCTGCTTGCAAACAATACATTTGATTTAGTGGGGCTAACGGAAACCTGGTGAGACTCTACCCATGTAGGGGCAGTACACATAGAGGGCTATAGGTTGTACAGATGGGACAGAATAAGGAAAATGGGAGGGGGGACAAGGTGGGTTGCTATCTCTGTTAAGGAGCATTATCCATCTACCCCAATAAAAATGGAATCAGAGGAGGAGAAAGTTGAGGCATTCTGGGTTAGGATACATGGACATTGTGGGGGAAAGGGACTTGGTGGTGGGGGTCTGCTATAGACTACCACATCAAGAGGAGGAGCTAGACCTGGAATTCTTGAGGCAACTCTCATAGGCCATACAGTTTAGGAATGCGGTTGTCATGGTGGACCTAAACTATCTTGACATCTGCTGGGAGGAGCAGTCAGCCAAATCCAACCATTCACATAGGTTCTTAACCTGCATACAGGACCTTCACCTAACATGGGAGGTATATGGTCCCACTAGGAGGAATGCCTTACTGACTAAGTGTTGGCTACAGGGGATGACCTCAAAGGAGAGCTGCAGATCTGTGGTCACCTTTGTTGTGCGCACAGGGCATACAATGTGAATTAAAAACATGCAGGAATCTTATCAGGGGATAAGGCACAATGCTGCATTTTTTGGAAGATAAAACATAAAGAGAATAAAGAACAGTAAGGTTATCTGCTTCACTCATTCCCATGCATACTCATTCATTCATACAAAAGAAACAAGCACACACACAGATAGTTAGACAGTTCTGCAAAGGTTAAGGTGTTACCAAGCTCTAAAGTCACTCAGGTCTGTCTGGTGGCTTCTTGCAGGTGGAAAAGACCCAAAACCTCGTATTTTGTGTTCATTCTTTATAGTGATGGTTGTCCACACAAGCCTATGGATTCCACTGAGTCAGATGCGAAGGTCATCCTCTTTGTCCTGTTGGCAAGCTGGGATTGTTGGGACATGAGCTTTGTGGTCTGTAACCTTCAGGGGAGTTGTTGCTTACAGTCTTCAGCCATCAGGGTGAAGCATGATCTAGTAGTATTTGATAATCCTTAACTACTGAGTCAACATCACTGCAGTTAAACCACAGAAGGCTATTTTCACCTGCTGCAAGAGGACTGTCTTCCTTCACGTTACATACATACGTACATACATTACTCACTCTTTCATTACCTCTTTCCACATACATCAGACATGCCACAAACCTTGCATAAGCATTTTCCTTGTACTAAATTTAAGTTCTAAAATCATGAGACCAATAGGCCAAATATATATTTATGCTAAACAATAGGAAATTTAAAATAGATGGTTCATTCCAGAACACTAATAATGACTAATCAAAATATTGTAAAAAGTAAATCAAAGTTAATCTTGGTATATCTTAATGGTTAAATATTTCTTTATATAAAAAGAAAAATAACGATATAAGCAATCAAAGCAATTTATAGTTACTGCAATACTACACCTTGGGGACAATGACCATCAATTATTAGAATTCACCATACAGTGTAAGATGGGTAAGATAGGGTGGAAGTGCTTGACTTTAGAAAGGCTAACTTCAGTGTGCTCAGGAGTTTAGTCAATGACGTACTGCAGGATAGGAGTATTGGTGAGATGGGAGTCCAGGAAGAATGGTCATTCCTGAAGTAAGCAATCCTTTGTGCTCGGAGGGAG